>NW_006779398.1:1435880-1448513 GCF_000442215.2 Lipotes vexillifer | reverse complement strand
CTTCCCCCTTCCTCCCTTCTTTCCTCCCTCCCTCCCTCCCTTCCCTCGTTCCTTCCCTCCCTTATTTATTTTTGTCTGTTTGGACTTTTATTTAGAATTCTCTTCATGGATATTGTATATAGTTGTGAATTGGTTGTTCATAATGTTTACTGTTAATCCTTTTCTTTACCCTTACAGTCACTCACTGCAGCCAAAAATCTGCAAAGAACTAACTGGTTTCTATCAAATTTTCTAAACCAAGGCTGCCACCATAGTTGTTGGTTGATAGCTGTTAAATGATGGTTCAGTTTTAAAGTATCCAAGGCGTGTCAAGAAGGGTTATTCTCTATTTACCACTTTCTTTGCATAAAAAAAAAATTCCAGCATTCCAACAGCACAATTTAATAATAGTTTTAAACAAAAAGGGAAAATGTTTGAAAACATTTTTAAAATATAAAGTTTTATAAGTTACACATACGTTTGTCTATTCTGCCTATCTAGCTATATACCACTTATAAACTCTACTTTAAAAAATTGGAGCCAGTTAGACTTGGGTTGAAATTACAAATTTACTGATTATTAAGTCTGTATCTTAGGCAAAGTATTAGGTTAGCTTTCCATATCTCCATTTGCAAAATCAGGATACTAATTTTAGTTTCATAGAGCAAAGTTAGATTTAAAGACCAAATCAGATTGCATTATACATTAAACATGAAAATCACCAAGCACAGTGCTCTCGTTCATTGGAGGAATTTAAGAAATATTAGGTCTTCTCTCCTTCACAACACAACCATGTTTATTTTTGCACACACTTGATGTGGGCTGTACGTCCTCCACAGCAGGGAGAGCACATGACTTATAATCAAGAAGAGAACATTTTGAGAGTGAAAGTGAGTGCTATTGATTATTAGTCCAGGAGACTGTGTATAAAATGGGACTGTCAGCAAACTGGGTGTGTGGTTGGTTACCCTATTCATGGTTCTCTTCTTGTTGGTTTGGGTTTGGAGCCCAGGTAGTTATTCAGGGCTTGAGAACTCACAGACCCTTATGTCCCTGGAATTTTCTGGCAATATATTTTCTTTACTCTTCTTTAACCTCTTCATATACTCACCTCCTGGTTTCCATCGTCAATCAGTGTGATGATCCCTGGCATATACTCTCAACTCCTTAGCACCCATGTGAACTAATCCCATCTTTCAGAAGTCAGCACCTTCACTCAAGGATTTTAAATGACGCTGGAGAAAAACTCAGAACCATGAGTGAGAAGTGGCTTCTCCACTACTTGCCCAATCAGCCGCTCCTTCCCACCACACTAAGAAAAAGAAAATCTGAAAAAAGGAAAATGAGTTTTAAGTTTTTTAATTTGAATGTGTATGAATCTAATTTTATAGAAACCATAAATTGAATCTACAATTTTTGTAACATGTGACATTGCTACTTAGAAAACATGTTAGACTGTATTCAATTGAAGGACAGGAAACTTCAGTTTCTCATTTTTGTGGAAATAAAATACTTCATAAATATTCTACAAAGGATAAGAAACCCACCTACCATGTTTCTTTTTTCTCTCTAAATGCTTCTAATATTTGAAAAATTGATAACATTTTTATGACAATAAAATTGACCAGAAGAAGGAATAAGTAAAGCACTATTACCAAAAATAGCTTATCATCATACATTCAAAATTGTTCTTTAAGACTGGAAAACTGGGTAGAGTTCTGAATCATGGGCTCTGTGAAATGACATACATGGTATGTGTTGTCTAAGAATGCTTAGGTCATCTCTGAAAACCATAGTTTCATAAATTAATTAAAAGGAAAGAATCTGGTTTTAATATCTTTATCAGGGCAGAAAGTAAATATTGAAATATGAATTAAATTGGGATTCTTCTAGCTGACCAAGTTTCAAATTACCCAGTAATGGACTTTTTATATATTTATTTATATTTTATTTTATTACTTTTTAAAAATTTTATTTATTTATTTATTTAGGCTGTGTTGGGTCTTCGTTTCTGTGCGAGGGCTTTCTCTAGTTGCAGCAAGCGGGGGCCACTCTTCATCGCGGTGCACGGGCCTCTCTCTATCGCGGTCTTTCCTGTTGCGGAGCACAGGCTCCAGACGCACAGGCTCAGTTGTTGTGGCTCACGGGCCCAGTTGCTCCGCGGCATGTGGGATCTTCCCAGACTAGGGCTCGAACCCGTGTCCCCTGCATTGGCAGGCAGATTCTCAACCACTGAGCCACCAGGGAAGCCCCTATCTTTTTATTTAAAGATGATATGGTCAACTCACCGTCAGCAGAAAAGATAGTCTAAGCTAATAGAAACTGAAGCCCTGTGTCCCCCTCCTCCTGCTGTTCTACCAGAACTAAAGGTTGGTAAGGCAATCAGACAATGTTGCTGAGGGCCTTCTTTGAGCAAGGCACTGTGATTAATTCAGGAAAGCAAATAAAAAATAGTCTTTTAGAAGGAATTCGCTAAAATAATTCTGTGCCAAATATTGAAAGGTATGTATATGTGGAGAGAATATCTCCTGGTTTAATTTAATAGTTATTCCCAGACATGCCAAAGAAAACCAAACTGGGTTATCTATGAAATTCTTACCTTGGGCCATTGGGTTCAGAAAAAGAAAACCTGGAGGTTATACGAAAAAGGGATATCATCTGCCACCCATGTATGTGTGGAAGAAGTGGAATGAGTCAGATTTCCACATTCTAAGCAACATCAAACTTAATATCTCTTGTATCTGACGTGTGTCACAGGCCTTAGCACTGCTGGCTAATTTGCCTAACTAATTCGCACATTGTGAAACTAAGTTAAGCATGTAGAAATACCCTATTAGACACTGCTACTTAAAAACTCCAGTGTACCTCATTTTAAAAAGGACCTGCTGAGATTCTTTTGAAGTGTGATTATTATTATTCAATTGAAAACGCTCTTAAGTTTTTATGAACTTATAAAATGATTTATCAGCCTTGTCTATGGGCTGCTCCAGATGTTGCTTTCCAGGCTGTAATTTTTATGAGCCTATTTTATAGGTCAAAGAGCTGTGAGTCTGGGTGACTAGTTATAGCCTCAAGTCTGGAGAGGTGATACTTAATCATTTAGGGGGGCAGGAAGGCAATGAAATGAGCATTTGAAAGTTTTGCATTTTAATGAGTGTGTAAGATATAAATACAGGTGCAAACCAGCCCAGGGCACCTATGAACGGGGAATATTGTCTTAAGAGTCTTTCAACTTTTCTTACCTTAAAAAAAAAATAAACCTAAACCAAATGGAGGTGGTAAGCAATGTCTTGGGATTGAACTTTAACTTAAGGCTCCACTGCATCTTCTTTTTTTCCGGCTCTAACCTTAGAAGTGGACTTCTATCCTGAGGCTCTGATGCCTGGGGGAAGTGAGACGCAGAGCCTTTTCAACAACAGGAGTAAAGCTGAGTCATGGATTTAATTTGAATCAATCCATCCATCCATTCATCCAGCAAACAGTGAAAGAGCTCTCACAGGGAGCTGGACGCATGCAAAGATGCCTGGGACACTGCCCTTGCCCTCCAGTAGCAAACATCCCTTTATATGGAGGAAGAGAGGAAGTGACGGGGCCCCCAGTGAAGGTAAGGAGAAATGGCAGGAAAGTATTAAAGTTTCCACTGTAAAGTAAGCAGGATTGGGTAGAGGATAAGCCTATGGATTTTGGAGTCAGATATACCTGGGTTTGAATTCTGCTTCTGTAACTTCCAATATCCATGACCTTGTTCAGGTTATTTAGCCTCTTAAAGCCTTTGTCCTTGGATGTAATGATAATGACTTCATAAGGTTCATGTGGAGATCAATGAAGTTATCCCGAAGGACTTCAAAGCTTTGCATTAAGAGTGATTACCAAGAGGTAGCTGTTATTTTTATAGTTGTTTTACCTGAGACTGCTCAGAGGTTTGGACTATATCTGGCCTGGGGCGGAGAACTGGATTCAGGGTGACTTCCCTCGCTAATGGTATGAAGGATCTGCCCACAGCAGCTCATGAGAGCCCACTGTGAAGTTTTCAGGAACTTTACAAGCTGTGTGTTATACACAGCCATCTTTGAAATCGGCTACGGTGGAAGTATTTACCCAACGAAAATCGGCAAACTCACAAGGTCAGAGCTCCCCGGTGCCCACTTGATTTATCAGCATATCATTGCAAGCGAATTTCAATCCAAGTCGATGTATGGGGCTCTGGGGGGCGAGGGTGGAGGGGCTGGAGGCACCGGGTGGAGTGGGGGGAGAGCCTCCACATAATTTAGGTTTTTCAGTCCTGTCCGGAGGGAACATAACCAGGGTCAAAGGTGATGCCAGAATGAGAAAGAAAAACGTGGGGGAATAAGCCTTCTCTTCATTTAAACATTTTATCTAAGGCTTTGAAAGCAGTGTTTAAATGTCATATTTACTGGTGAATTCTGGAGTTGAAAATCACAGCCCCAGAACAGCCCAAATGTTCGTTCCTTGATAGCAGCTGTTTTTAATATAATTGAAAGAAATGGAGCACACATGTAGTAATAATATTTATAAACACTTCTCCTCTGCCAGCCAGATCCCTGCAGTAAATAAGAGTGTTCAGGGTGCCCAAGTAGCACACTGGTCCGTCTCCCTCCTGTCTATTTTCTGAGCTATAGCAGGAGGATCCTTAATGGTTATAAAATATTTGAAATCCAGCCTCATCTTTATTATGAAGAAAGTATTTCTAATGCCCCATCTGATCACTGCTGCTTGAATGTAATCTCATGTCTTCTCTCTTTGCCTTGATTAGAGGTGGGGAATAACTGGGCAGTAACCTTATTTTGTTTATTTCCTTACTGAAGCTAGTGATGCTACATTTAAACTCCCTCAAGTCCAGGCGACTTTTAATATTTTAAAACTTCTCTCTTAGCATTTTTATATGAAATTTTCAACTATCTAGATTTACCCCCTATATTCTTCTTTAAATATTTCTTTCTTCCTCTATTTCTTCCCTGGACATTCCTCTATTTCTTCCCTGGAGAAGTAATGACTTCTCCAACCGAAGCCCCTTATTGATTTATTTATTTTTGTGGTATGCGGGCCTCTCACTGTTGTGGCCTCTCCCGTTGCGGAGCACCGGACACGCAGGCTCAGCAGCCATGGCTCAGGGGCCCAGCGGCTCCAGGCGTGTGGGATCCTCCCAGACCAGGGCACGAACCCGTGTCCCCTGCATCGGCAGGTGGACTCTCAACCACTGCACCACCAGGGAAGCCCACCGAAGCCCCTTATTTGAAGCCATTATCACCCACCTATTCATGTAGTAGAGCCCCATCTGGTGACTCACTGGCCCACTGATTCTCTTCTGCTGTGCACAGCCCTGCCCGTTCCTGATGCACCTCCATGCACCTCTGAAATTAGTATCTACACAGTTTATTTATAGCTTTATTCAATTCAATTGGCCTTCTCAGTTTTGCAGCTTACAGCTATTGAGTTCCAAACCTTAGTGACAAATGATGTGTGAAGTCATCGAAAGTCTCTTAATTTTCTCCCTGAGTGAACCTGGCACTCAAAAGTTTAGTTATTAATGGTTGTCTATAGACTACTAAACTGTGCCTGCTTGGCTAAGAAGACATTTGTGGGACAGGGTAAAAGTACTATTAACATTTCAGAGACTGGGTTTTCTACTAGTTGACAGCTGAGTGCCAGTGAAATTGGAGATAAGGTGGAAAACTGCCAAAGAACATTTTTCCAGTCTTACAGGGCAGGATCCCTCCACACCCATCTTCAGATCCTTCTGTCCAATGCTTTTATACTACTTAACCTTTCTGGAATGTAGGTAAAACCCCTGGGAAAAGAGATGAGAAACTTAAAGTAACTGACATTGTTCCTACTATTCAATGGGATATAGGCATTAAAAACTAAAATCAAGATTAAATAAAGACAAGCGTAATATTAAATATTTAGCAACGATTTAACACTGGTACCAACCAAAAAGAACAGCTGTTGGCTTGAAAATCCCAGAGTCCTCCTGCTGTGAAATCTCTTAAATTGCTGGAATATTCAGATGGCTGGGAGTTTATGGAGTATATGGCCTAGGGTGGCAGTGGCAGTGGAGGGGATGCACTTGAACTGATAATGAAGCATTTCAGTATTTAACATCTGTTCTGCCTGTGCTTGTGCATACCAACTCAATATCTGGTCTGGTTAAAAAAAATAAATAAGCAAAGTTAAATTTCTTGCTCATCTAAGTTTGTAAGTTGATTGATACATGCCGCTTGTAAGTTGAATGAAAGTTCCTTGCCCACAAATTTTTGCTCTCCACCTTTTTTCTCCACTGTTAGCATGTGTGTTTAATTTCTCACTATCGTTACTATTTATTCTTCAAGCAATAAACACACATACACAAAAGAACAGGAAAACTACCTCATGGATGATTATGATAAACTCTTCAGATTTCTTTTAGTTTTGGTATAAGTAAATATTTAAATCACTGAACACATTTTTTCCATCTTAAGGAAACAAAAATATTTGTTAAAAGACATGGTAAGGGGGCTTCCCTGGTGGCGCAGTGGTTGAGAGTCCGCCTGCCGATGCAGGGGACATGGGTTCGTGCCCTGGTCCGGGAGGATCCCATGTGCCGCGGAGCGGCTGGGCCCATGAGCCATGGCCGCTGAGCCTGCGCGTCTGGAGCCTGTGCTCCGCAATGGGAGAGGCCACAACAGCGAGAGGCCTGCGTACCACAAAAAAAAAAGACATGGTAAGAAGTAGTACTGATAGGATTACTATATCAGGTTATTGTTTGACTGTTTTAAAAGAGACTAAATAGGGCTTCCCTGGTGGCGCAGTGGTTGAGAGTCCGCCTGCCGATGTAGGGGACACGGGTTCGTGCCCCGGTCTGGGAGGATCCCACATGCCTTGGAGTGGCCGGTCCTGTGAGCCATGGCCACTGAGCCTGCGCGTCCGGAGCCTGTGCTCCACAACGGGAGAGACCACAACAGTGAGAGGCCCACGTACCGCAAAAAAAAAAAAAAATTAAAAAATTAAAAAAATAAAAGAGACTAAATAATGGTGATTAAATAAGATAGTTGTTTTTTTATTCCCGTCTGCATGAGGGTGTTTCTACTCCATGAAGTAGCCGAGGGACCCAAGTCCTTTCTATCTTGTTACTCTGTCTCGTCCTAAGACATTGCCCTTGTCTGTGTGGTTGAAGACAGCTTATGACCGTCATGTCTATGTTGCAGTTCTTTATCCATAATACAGAGGAAGGGGAGGTGTTTTAGTCGCAGCTGCTATAATAAAATACCACAGACTAGGTGGCTTATAAATAAAAATTCATTGCTCACAATTCTGGAGGCTGGAAGTCCCACACTGGGGTGCCAGCAAGGTTGGGGGAGGGCCCACTTCTGAGTCGTAGACCTCTTGTTGTATGCTCACATGGCAGAAGGGGCCAAGGAGCTGTAGGGGTCTCTTTTGTAAGAGCACTAAACCCAAAATAATACAAGTGAACTTATTTACAAAACAGAAGCAGACATAGAAAACAAACTTATGGTTACCAAAGTGGGGAGGGATAAATTAGGAGTATGGGATTAACAGATACACACTACCATAAATAAAATAAATAAACAACAAGGACTTACTGTATAGCACAGGGAACTATATTAAATATCTTGTAATAACCTATAATGGAAAATAAAAAAATATATATATATATATCCAAATCACTTTGCTGTACACTTGAAACCAACATAATATTGTGAATCAACTATACTTCAATTAAAAAAATAAATAAAGAAAAATATATACCACAAAAAAAAGCACCAATCCCACTCATAAGGGCTCCATCCTCATGACCTAATCACCTCCCAAAGGCCCTACCTTCTGACATCATCACATTGGCATTAGGATTCAACATGTGAATTTGGGGGGGGGGGACACAACATTCAGACCATAGCAGGAGGGTAAGCAATGACTTTGAAGAGCCAGACCCAGAAGTTGCACACACTGCTTTTGCTCATAACCCATTGTCTAGAGCTTAGTCTCCCAGCTGTGTCTAGCTACAAGGGGGGCAGGGATTATGCAGTCTTATCTGGGCAGCTGTATATCCAGCTAAGACTCAAGAGGTTCTGGATTCTGCGGGGCAGTTAGTACTTTCTGCCACATTTACAGAAACAAATTTATTGCAATCCTAGTCCATTGCTTCTGTAAAGGTATGTGATACAATACATGATATCGTATGTGGGTAGGATGTTTTTTAGATGTTTGCCTTTTCAGAAAGTCTTCACAAAATATAACTCTTTGTTCTGATTCTTTGTATTTACATAGTCTTTCTTAAATATACTATTAAACGGTGGTCACACGGTTCCCACAAAATTTCCAAAATTTGATCAATCTACAAAAAGCCCTTTTGGGTTTTGTTTTGTTCTTCTCTCAGAGTTCTGGTATAGTATATTTTTCTATTTACATTACAGTTTCTTCAAATACATCTTTGTGTGGCTTTAATGAGCTATTGCGAATAACCTCCTTTCTCTCTTTCCTTCCATCTCAGACTCCACTGCTACTTGTAGCTCTCTTTGCCTCAGTTTGTATTTCCTCCTCCACCTTCTATCTATCTGCTTAACATTGATCCTCTGGGACTCTTGTGTAGAGATTTTGTGTCCTTCCCCTGATGTTAATTGTCCAAGATACTATACTATTCCTTCCTTTTCTTTTTTAAGAGCTCAGGTGGAATCTTCAGGATTTAAATAGCAAGCCCTTTCTCTTTTTCTTTTTTCCTTCTCCATTGTTTTTAAAGGCATCTGTTTACCCTTCTCTACTTTTAAATTTTTCAATCTTTTTCTTTCCAAACAGACTTTGAATTCATTATCTTTTTTTTATTAGACATCCTCTGACATTCTGTGGTTTCATGTTGTTGTTTTAGTTCCTTTTGAGTTCTTGCAGTTATATGCTACAGTATTGTGTTCCTGATGAGATTTCAGGACTTAAATATAAAAATAATTTTTTTAACTTTTTAATTTGATTTTGGAGTATAGCCAATTAACAATGTTGTGATAGTTTCAGGTGCACAGCAAAGCAACTCAGCCATACATATACATGTATCCATTCTCCCCCCAAACTCCCCTCCCATCCAGGCTGCCACATAACATTGAGCAGAGTTCCCTGTGCTATACAGTCGGTCCTTGATGGTTATCCATTTTAAATAGAGCAGTGTGTACACGTCGATCCCAAACTCCCTGACTATCCCTTCCCCCTACCCTTCCCCCCGGTAACCATAAGTTTTTTCTCTAGGTCTTTGAGTCTGTTTCTGTTTTGTAAATAAATTCGTTTGTATCATTTGTTTTTAGATTCCACATATAAGGGATATCATATGATAATTCTCTTTCTCTGTCTGACTTAACTTCACTCAGTATGACAATCTCTAGGTCCATCCATGTTGCTGCAAATGGCATTATTTTCTTCTTTTTAATGGCTGGGCAATATTCCATTGTATATATGTACCACATCTTTATCCATCGCTCTGCCGATGGACATTTAGGTTGCTTGCATATCTTGGCTATTGTAAACAGCGCTGCAATGAACATTGGGGTGCATGTATCCTTTTGGACCATGTTTTTCTCTGGATAAATTCCCAGGAGTGGGATTGCAAGGTCATATGGTAGCTCTATTTTTAGTTTTTTGAGGAACCTCCGTACTGTTCTCCATAGTGGCTGTACCAATTTACATTCCCACCAACAGTGTAGGAGGGTTCCCTTCTCTCCACACCCTCTCCAGCAAAAAAATAATAAGAACTTGAACAACTGCTGCTTTACTCAAGACAGGGGTATTTGACAAACTTATGGAATTTTAAAAGAAGGCCCATTTCATATAGTTTATCTCTGAGATGTAGATTCACCAGTGGAACCAGCTGTGTGTCGTTACTTTTTTAAACCAACAGACACTATTGAGATCCTAGTGTAGAGTGGTGATAACCATGGCCTATCCCCTTCTCATTTCTAATATATGCATCTTTTTTTCAACTCTATTTTAAGAATTCTATGTATTGTGTGTCTTTCATTAAAGCCTATCTCAAGTCTCTACTGGAATTGGGCCAGGTATAGAAGACCAAATGAGGTGGATATCAGGGAGTCTCTCTTTAACTTCCTTGTTCAGAAACCTCAATCATTCACACATCCTTGAGTTGTTTAACAAAAAGAGGTGCAAAACTTTTCACCAGCTTACCACCAGGTTTGCTTCCTGCTGTCTCTGAATCTTGGTGTCTTCATCCATCAAATAAGGTTAAGATTTCATCTTGTGTGACAGCCTCAGATGGAGTCAAGAGTTATTGCCAATAAAACAGTGACATGCTCCTTCACTAGAAGGTGTTTCTAACCTGGAGGATTAAAAAAATGTAGGAGGTTGAAAAGAGAAGTTCCAGGCAGATGAGGAAGTAAGGAGACCACCCAGCAACTTTAAAAGCGAACGTACATGCCAGGGCATGGAAAAGGTTACAGGCTTGGTCTCAGAGTGAACATTTATCATTCTGCCGAAATCATGGCACCCAGGAGAGGTGTGAAAAATATTATTCTGTCTGTAAGGGAAAAGATACTCTGTCAGCTTCAGGCAGGGCTTGGTCTTGATCTCCAGGAAATTTGCAGAATATATTATTAAATATAGGGTTTGCAACAGCTTAGAATGGTGTTCATGACTTCTGGATCAAGATAGCTAATTGAGCCACAGATTTCCCTCCTCTACCTTCCCAACTTGTACTTAAATGACAGGAAAAAATATAAGAAAAAAAAGACAGGTTTCTTAGAGTGCTGAAGAAACAGAGACTGGGAAAATGGTAGAGAGAAGGCTGCTATAGAATTAAGAGCTGTCTTTTTCCGTGAGATTTTCATAGGAGTACAAGCTTGAAATCAGCAAGGGTGAGGACAGGAAGTAGGCTAGAGATCCAGAAGAAGTTAGAGGCAGGACAGGAATAAAGACGCAGACGTAGAGAATGGACTTGGGGAATGGGGAAGGGGAAGACGTAGAGAATGGACTTGGGGAATGGGGAAGGGGACTTGGGGAAGGGGAAGGGGAAGCTGGGATGAAGCGAGAGAGTGGCATGGACGTATATATACTACCAAACGTAAGGTAGATAGCTAGTGGGAAGCAGCTGCATAGCACAGGGAGATCAGCTCGGTGCTTTGTGACCACCTAGAGGGGTGGGATAGGGAGGGTGGGAGGGAGGGAGACGCAAGAGGGAGGGGATATGGGGATATATGTATATGTATAGCTGACTCACTTTGTTATACAGCAGAAACTAACAACAACAACAAAAAAGCACTTTAAAAGAGCTGCACCAGTTATCTGTTTTGTGTGTACAGGACTGGCTATTATGTTTCTTCCCTAGATAAAGCCTGAGAGAATAGCACCTCCCAAAAAAGTGGGTGGGGGTTTATTGTG
Organism: Lipotes vexillifer; assembly: GCF_000442215.2. Taxonomy (NCBI): domain Eukaryota; kingdom Metazoa; phylum Chordata; class Mammalia; order Artiodactyla; family Lipotidae; genus Lipotes; species Lipotes vexillifer. The sequence continues at coordinate 1,437,146 of NW_006779398.1, read as the reverse complement.
TGTGTGTGTGTGTGTGTGTGTGCATGTGTGTGTATGTGAAGCTTCCCCACCAGCCTGGCACCTCCTCCTTTGGGACTCTTGTTACATGCAAAAACATGCCATTATTTAGTTAAGTCAACATTGTTTTGATTTTCTAATAGGTGCAGCCAAAAACAATTCCTCATTTACATACTATCTTCTAGAGTTATGAAGATTGATTTGATAATAGATCTAAAATGCTTGGTACTATTTTCAGCACACACAAAGAAGCTTGATAGACGGTTGGTTACTATTATATCAGTTTAGTATAAAAGAGCGTTCTTTGCCATTGACCTAGAGAGAGAATGGATGTTTCCCTCTCTCTTGAAATTCCCTTTTTAAATATTTCTCTTAAGCTCAGCGAATACATACCAATTCAGAGTTCTTCAGATAGCTAATCTATTTAAACATAATTCCTGGAAGTGGTTAGCATAATCAGCCCCGTATTTGAAATGAAGATATTAAATAGGTTTCTTGAACTAATGCAACCATGTCACTGTTAGTGAATAATTGCTGTTCTAAGAGTCAGAATGATTTATAAAGTTATAAAAGTGATTATCAAGTATGCTCGGTGAAACTAAATATATAAACAGTTGTATATATGGGCTCAATAGATTAAAAAATACATAAATAATTGCAATGTTTGCAAAACCTGGCAAACTGGTTGAATAAATAATGTGATGTATAAAAGGGCAATTTTAGACATTTCTTTTGCAATAAAATGGTAAAACAACATACATATTTTTAACTTGATTTTAAATGAAATAAGCCTAGCATGGTTGAATTCCAAAGCCAGAAATTATCTTTAAAAACCCCATATAATATTTCTTGAACATAAAGAATAGCCAGTTTCCTGTTTAACTTAGTAAGATGTTACTTACTTAATATATGTTACTTAGACAGTTACTTACTTAAGCAGCTTAGTTACATCTGTAGTAAGATGTTATCCATATCTGGATACAATATATCTCATAGAGTAATTTTTCTTTCATGTTCCTGTTCAGAGACTGCCTGTGGGAATAAGAATCTATGTATACTACAGGGTGTTGTGTGACTAGAAAACAAAGTGCCTGATGGTGGTGAAGTAGAATTCCTCTTGAGTTTCTAGCACTTTATTATTGAAGTCTTTGTAACACACAGATATCACACCAATTTTTAAACTCAGGAATCTGATGATCCATTCCAAAGCGTATAACACATTTGCTTTTGCGCATAATGAAAATTCATAATTGAACCAAAGAATTGTAG
>NW_006779398.1:1358184-1435820 GCF_000442215.2 Lipotes vexillifer | reverse complement strand
TAGGGAAAACAAATGTATACTCAATGCCAAGGAAGGGCCCGGCCCTGCACACATTTATCTTTTCCCTCTTCCTAATAACACTATGGGGTGGGTGTGCTTAGTCCTATTTGTATGGGTTGGGAGAACTATATCAGGGTTTTAGTAGGAAGCAGATGGGACGCTTGAATTAGGATAAATCAAGTATGGCTTAATAAAAGGACTCTTTATGAAGGTGTCCTCAGGGCGAGGAACCCACAGGGGGTAGTGCAATCCCCTAGGGCTGGTTGTTACAGAGCTATGCCCACACCCAGACTCAAAGAACAAGGGGAGGAAGTGGGAGTGGACACTGGAAACTGGAAGGAGACTGGTAGAGCAGGATGCCTTGAGTGATGTTGTGACCTTTAGTCAAATGACAGGGCTGACTGGAGGGGCTCTGCAGAAAGGGAGCTGGGGGGTGAATACTGGACCTCATTTCCCTCCTGCCAATTTTCTGCCAGGCTCCCCATAGCTGAACTTGAAGGGAAGCCAGTGGGCAAGGTCATCTGATGACATTGTCCTTGGAGGTCAGCCTGCTGTGACGACGGAGAATGGAGTGGAGGAGTGGATAGTGCATCTGGGTGAACAAGTAGAAGGTGTTTAGCTCAGGAACTGAAGCTCAAAGAGGTTAGGCTCTGTTAAAAGTCGTACAGCTAGGAAGTTAAAGACCTCACCTGGAACTCAGGTCTGACTTTCAAAAGCTTTATTCTTCGCATTATATCAGTGACAGCTCCTACCATTTTGGAGAAGAGGAGTGTAGTTATATTTGCAATGTCTTATCTAATCATCATATTTCTCAATACAAAGTGATATAAAGCCTTAATATGTCTGTGTGGATTCATCTATTTGTTTAACAAAATATCACAAGAAGAAAATAATGCGAAAGGCCATGGTTTATATTGCTTTGAATATACTCCACACAGGCAAGGAGCAGATAAATTTTTTGTGGACATAAGTAGCATAAGTCCAGATAACTGACACATAGAACAATTGTTTCATTCTTTCAATCATGTATTTGATTCTCCTTTATTGCATGAATCCCTAGAATCATTAAAATTCAAGAAGGGTTACAAACCGGTGTCTTTAGAAGAAAGTTATCATTATTAGTTTGTTAAGGTCCCAACCAATAATAGGAAATCTATTTTTGCATCTTGAAAAATGGTTTCAAAATGCCCAAAAGAAAAATCAGTTTTTTGAAAAATAATGAAATTGCAAGTCAGAGAATAATTTTCCTTCTTTAGGAGCATCAATCATTGTCACTGGTAACTTCAGTAAAACTGAAATGAAATGCTCACCATTTGCAGGAACAGTTAAAAAATGAGTCTCATTTTTACAAGGTTCCATCAGACATAAAGGACTTTTCCTTGAACACCACCAGAGCCATAGGCTGGAAATATGAGAATACAATCATTGTTCTGTTCTTCTAGGACACTGTAAGTTTTATTTTAATTTAGTGACTGAGGGTATAGCTGCTGGTTTTGTTAAGTGAATCATTTAACCTCTCAAAGGAACAGCCCATTTAAAAAAAATTGTGTGTATTCTATGTTCCTAGAGTTTATAATCCATGATTGATTATTTTTAATGAGTTTGTTGATACAAACAGTGATAGCATTAGAAACAATACTATTCCAAATGTAAAATCCCCACTATTTACTTTATGGCTAAAATTTCATTCCAGTTAATGTTAAACTCTGTATGTTATTCAACAGAGTGACTAAGAATCAGTTTAACAAAGAAAGAGAATAATTTTTGAAAATATTTGTAAAATGCTAGCAAGGTGGACCCACTGACATCTCGGCAAAGTCTTCTGTTTTATTCAAGGAATTCAGCTAAAGTGTATTCAAGGATTTTAGCTAAACTTGACTCTAGCTGTTATTCAATAGAAAGCGTTAATTTATATATCCATTTTATTTTATTTTATTTTATTTTTTATTTTTTTATTTTTTTGTGGTACGCGGGTTTCTCACCGCTGTGGCCTCTCCCGTTGCGGAGCACAGGCTCCGGACGCGCAGGCCCAGCGGCCATGGCTCACGGGCCCAGCTGCTCCGCAGTACGTGGGGTCCTCCCGGACCGGGGCACGAACCCGTGTCCCCTGCATCGGCAAGCAGACTCTCAACCACTGCGCCACCAGGGAAGCCCTATATATCCATTTTAAATGCTCATGAGAGGTAAGTTATAGACAATTTGAGTAGGTAGAGATTCAGAAAATCTTGTACATAGTGTATCATATTTTAATCTTAGTAGCATTTTTTTGGTTGGATGGAAAGAAGAGAAAATGTGTTTCTCTGAGCAGGGGACATTAGTGTCTGTTTTTATTTACTAAATATTAAGAAGCTGCATAATGCAGAATACTTAATATGCAAACTTGGGCATTTGCCTGCCTGGGTTCAAGTCCCAGCTCCATTACTCATTGGTGGTGTAATAATAGTACCTACTCCACTGGAATCTGTGAAGAGTAAGCAAGTTAGTGTCTTGGAGCCCTTAAAACAGTCTGTTATATACTCTGGTATGGGCATACCACTGGCATACAAATTTTTTATATATCAAAAGCCGTTTATATCCTACATATAGTAAGAGCTTTTTTCAAAAGCTTATACAAAAAAAATTTATCACAATGAAGTAGGATTTTAATTTACAGTTTCATATTGCTGTTGTTTTCAGAATTAAAGAATAGAGAAATTGGAAAGTTTTGTTTTGTTTTGTTTTGTTTTGTTTTTTGCGGTACGCGGGCCTCTCACTGTTGTGGCCTCTCCCGTTGCGGAGCGCAGGCTCAGCGGCCATGGCTCACGGGCCCAGCTGCTCTGCGGCATGCGGGATCTTCCAGGACCGGGGCACGAACCCGTGTCCCCTGCATCGGCAGGCGGACTCTCAACCACCGCGCCACCAGGGAAGCCCTGGAAAGGTTTTTAAAAGGGAAAGAAGATGAGAGAATATAGTTTTGCAGCTAGGAAACCTGTTTTATTCTGAGCCTGATCATTAATTAACTGTATCATCTTTGGGAAAATCACTTAATCTCTTGACTCTCTGTTGCATTAGCTATGAAATGGGCATAATGATACCCTTGACATAATGCATATGCTCCTACTTAATGTGATCTTTTCATTGAAGACCATTTACATCCATGTTTTGTATCTCCAAGTGCCTGGAAACATTTAGTCCCTTTTTTAGACTTTGGGTTGTCCAGAGAGTAGCCAACTTCCTATTACATTCCAGTCCTTTAGGCCATGTGAGTTAAAACTAGGAAAGGGCCTCAAAGAAGGAGGCCTGGAGAATCACTTTCATAGCAGCTAGAAAAGTGTGAGGTTGTTCAGATGTGCGACACTGAGGGTCTCTCTAGACAGGCACAGCAACCTCTGAGGCAGACACAGCTTGGTTCACCTTGCTGGACACAGTCCCTCCTCACTTCATTAGTCCAAAGCTCATTCTGATCCGGGAGTCCCACGCCAGGAACACAGTTCATTCCACTGCTGATTCAAAACACCTGGACTCCTTTGGCCAGAGGCCACATCCTGGGGCTGGCTCATCTCTGAGTGGAGACCTGGGTCTTGCCTCAGCCTTCACTACAACAGCAAACACACCACAAGGAAAGATTAATTTTAGTGCAATGGGGCCAAGTAAAACAAACATAGCTGAGAAGTTAAAATGTTAAAAACCTATTAGCTGGGACAATGAGAAGCCCACATGAGCCCTGAAGTAAGAAACGTGCCCAATTAGAGAAGCAAGAGCTGTTAGGAGCAATCTGAGTTAGAATGAGAGCAAGACTCCTTGCAGGGAAAAGGGATTCCAATAGAAGCATTGCCAGAGCTTAGTTAGATGAATACAAACACCCATTTCGTTTCCACATTGATACTTTGTTATTGATGCTGTTCCTATGACCGTAATGATGAATGAAGCAACCCGGTCCTGAGAGTTTCAGCGGCATCTGTAGGGCTGTGCGGTGTGTGCATTGACTTAACTTTATGAAGACATAGACAATGAAAGAGAGGGAGTGTGAACAAGGATCTGTTGGTACTAGTAGGTTTTCAGCTGGACATCTGTCTTCATAGGTTGCTATGTATACAGAACTTGTAGTGTAGCATGATTATTTTCTAGTCTGTATTTTGTTAGTTCATCCCTGAGCTCTTCATTACTGCTCTCTTCTGCCTGCCTCCCATTCCAGTTTTTCTTGGCCCCTCCATATACTGGAGAGAAAAAGCAGGAACAGGTGGAAGCATTCCAATTAGTATCATAGCTCTACCAAAGCTCCATCACAGGTCCACTTCAGTTCAACAAGTCGTGGGTGCTGTTTTTTTTTAATTAATTTTTTTCTGTGCCGCACTACATGGCTTGTGGAATCTTAGTTCCCTGACCAGGGATTGAACCCAGGCCACAGCAGTGAAAGTGCCGAGTCCTAACCACTGGACCGCCAGGGAATTTCCTCAACACATCTTTTCTTGAGCGCCCCCTTCTGTCAGGCATGGTGCTGGGAGATGCAGAGATAAATGGGTCTTCATTTTAACTAAACGATACCCAAGGACTTTTGTCACATCTTGGAGTTGGCTACTCTGCTTGTCGTAACTGCTGTTCCTCACTCAAACAAGGACAGAGTGCCCACACTAGCCTTAATATAAAGTCCTAATGTAGTTACTCATTAGTCATACTGGTGGTAGATATAGAAGATAATGGCTCAAGTATGATTTCTTTAGCATGTGTAATGGAATTGGTTTTCTATAAAAACTGACAGCTGATATTACCATTTCCATCACAAAGATATTAGAAAACTTCCCATGAAGATGCTATTCTCCTTTATCAGAAGCATGACAAACCAAAAATGTATGGCTAGGACAGAACAGCTAATGAAAGAAATAGAGAATAAATGAGTTTTATAATATACAGGGAAAGAAGTAAATATTTATTAAGCCCCTACCAAGTTTCAGGTACAATGCTTTGTACTGATGTTCTTCTGTAGGTGGATATGATTCGGGCTGCAGTGGTGGTTAAAATGTGATTCTGTACCAGTTGGAAATAACTTCTGCCCTGAGCTCCTTGAGTATGTCCTTCCATCCCAGCCTCCTAAGAACTTTGCAGGGGTATCCCCCTGACACCCAACTTTATTCAACTACCGCTCCAGTTATCCCACTGACAATAGGTAAGGCAAGTCCCAGAGTATTACAGTAACTTGCTGGAGGGGGCAAAGATAATTAGAGGCTGGGCTGAATTGTAAGTTCAGTCTGACTCCAAGCCATTCCCACTAAGCGCACCACCTCTTGCGGAGGTAGAGTTGGGATCACAGAGATTTAGGGCAAGTCAGAGAGCACTCGCTTCCCCTTGGCTGGCTGCTTTTTCTCCTCATAAAGTGACACTATGGCTATTAATTCTGAGGATTTAACTGGTGCCTCTTTATATGTAAAAAAATGCACGGAATGAGAGACTGGGAAAGCAAGGAGATAAACTGAGAAGGAAGTGCTCTATAGAAAATGCAGCAACAATCCCAATAACAAATGGGCACTGCTTTCCTAACAGGAACTTGCATGCAGGTAAAAAAGCACAAACATGTTTCTTTTAATAGCAAAATTATGGAAACTATTGAAATGCCCATCAGTAGGGAGTGGTTGAAAAATCCATTAAAGGGCCTCCAGAGAGTGAAATATTATTCAGCTCTGAAGAAAGGTGGGGTGGATCTGTGTGTACTGATATGAAAATGTGCCCAATATAAAGTAAAGATCAGGCCATATATACAGCTTTTTCCCATTTGGGAGACAGAAAAACAGTGGGGCAAAGGGAGGAGCAACTGAGAGGCAAGGGTAAATGTGGTATGGGAAGTGAGAAGCTTTCAGGAGGTCTTCTAGCAGAGGGACCAAATGCCCCGAAGGCATATATATCCTTGGGAGTTTCATGCTCAAAGTCTTTGCAGGGATGATATCTCCCAACTCAATGATTACACTAAGGTAGGTCTGGTGGAGCAGAATATTCACACTTCATCATAATGAGATACCAGTACACACTTATTGGAATGGCTACAATTAAAAATACCATACCAAATGTTGGTGAGGATGTGGAGAAACTGGAACTCTCATACACTCCTGGTGGGAATATAAAATGGTACACTCACTTTGGTAAATAGTTGGGCAGACTCTTAAAAATCAAAACATGGTGGCACAGTGGTTGAGAGTCTGCCTGCTGATGCAGGGGACACGGGTTCATGCCCCGGTCCAGGAAGATCCAACATGCTGCAGAGCAGCTAAGCCCGTGAGACATGGCCACTGAGCCTGTGCGTCTGGAGCCTGTGCTCCACAATGGGAGAGTCCACAACAGTGAGAGGCCAGTGTACCGAAAAAAAAAAAAAAAAAAAAAAAATTCAAATCATGTGACTATCATTTCACTCCTAAGTATTTAACCAGGAGAAATGAAAGCATATGTCCATACAAAGACACAAATATTTATAGCAGTTTTATTTCAAATAGGAAAAATTGGAAAGAACCCAAATGTCTAGAAATAAGTGAATGGATAAACAAATTGTACTATATCCATATAATAGAATACTACCCAGCAATAAAAAGGAGTGAACTATGCAGCATGAATGAATCTCAAAATAATTATGTTGTGTGAAAAAAGCCAGACAAAAAATTACATACTGTATGATTTCATTTATATAAGAGTCTAGAAATTGCAAGTGAATCTGTAGTGACAGAGAACAGACTAGTAGCTGCTTTGGGAGGAGGAGGGAAGGGAGGAATTGCAAAGAGTCACGAAGTAACTTTTTTGGGGGGATGAACATTTTCATTGTCTTAATTTTAATGATGGTTTGATTAGTACTTACATATTTTAAAACTCAAAATTGTATACTCTGTGTGTAGTTGATTGCATGCCAACTATATTTCAATAAAGCTGTTTTAAAAAGTAAAACATGGGGCTTCCCTGGTGGCGCAGTGGTTGAGAGTCTGCCTGACATGCAGGGGACACGGGTTCGTGCCCCGGTCTGGGAAGATCCCACATGCCGTGGAGCGGCTGGGCCCGTGAGCCATGGCCGCTGAGCCTGTGCGTCCGGAGCCTGTGCTCCGCAATGGGAGAGGCCACAACAGTGAGAGGCCCACGTACCGAAAAATAAAAAAAATAAGAAATAAATAAATAAAGTAAAACATGAAGTGTAGGATTTAAGGGAACTCTAGATTGTCTTTTGGCAGAGAAGTGGACCACTGCATACTTTTCTCAGTAAATTTATAAGTGTAAGGTGGGGGTGAAAAGTGGGGCTGGAGAGCTAGAGAATATTTTCAAAGTCTTTTAGAGATTCGAATCTGAAAACATCCTAAAACAAAGAAGGATCTGAATGGGTATTAAAGATCCCAATTATTTTATTAAAACCCTGCCTTTGCCCTTACTGATATGCCTTCAAGTAAATACCTGAGAGCGTTCTGCTTGTTACCGGATAATCAAAAGCACACTCTGAGTTTGTATTTGAGGAAGGATGTGTTTGGCCAGTAATGGTGAGGTTGGCAATTGGATCTATCAGGAACACTTTAAAGATTATTTATAATTTGATTTCTTTAATACAGAATGGGAGCTTATAAGTTTTTAGCAGCCCACTTTCCTCTTCATAAGATTGCATTTCATCACACTGTTTTTTTTTTTGTAGGATTCTTTAATGTCTTACCACCAGCTGAGCCAGATGGTGTCTTAAAGCTATTGTTGGAATAGTTGCGTCATTTGGTTTTCTCAAACACAATGTTCAGGAGCTTTTCTGAAAGAAGAGCTCCCCACATATTAGCCTACTTCAAAGCATCAAGCAGAAAACAGCTTTACTTCAATTTTTAACTTTTTTCCAACAAATTTTAGAGAGAAAAAGAAGTGTTTCTTTCCTGTGTTACTTCTCCTATCCCTCAGGATGTGCTCTCAGACACGCATGAAGTCATTTCAACTATTGTGGTATCAGGGACCTGAAACAGGTGCTGATGGCAGAGGTGATGATTTCATCCCATGTGGAATACAGCCTTGGAAAATACCAAAAGTCAATGTGGCTTCAGTAGCAGTGATGCTCTATCCTTCATTTCTGAGAGTTTCCCTAATGGGATCTCATACAGAAAAATGATGCAGCATTCAGGGTCATAATGTAAGTTTGGGAGCAATAGACAGAATTTATACAGGTCATAGGACTGATAAATATGATAGTTAAGCAATGTTGATTGCTTTCACATTTATCTCCACAGATTTCACCCCCTGATAATCCATAAAAAATGAATTAACTTATGAGAGTTTAGTCATTGGCTACCAGTCTAAGCCAGTTTCACAGCTTGTAACATAGCAGAGTGACTTCTGAATGTTCCTTGTTAAACAGCTCAGCCCTCAATGGGAGGAAATTATTGCTTACACGTTGCAGCCAAAGCATACAGCTTTCTCAATGACCAAGTACCTTCAGGTGAAATTTTCAAGGAAGAGGAAATTCCTTGATGCACAAAATCAGACTTTATAGAGATCACTAATATGTTAAAGGAGCTCTTTGTCACAGTTCCACTTTCTCGAAAATAATTGTGCTCTTGTTGCTCTAGAAGACTCTAAGACACATAATCCAGGCAAGCAGCTTAACACTAGTGTCTTCCAGTTCCAGCTCAGAGACTTGTCAAGGCTAGCTTCTGTGTGTAGGCAGCTGGGGGTAATTGGCCCTTGGGTGCAATATGCCAGAATTATAATGGATGAGAACATATTATGAAAGAAGAAAAGGGGAGGAAGAGGCATAATGAAGGGACCAAATCTGGCCTCTGGGGAAAACTATAACAAAATGAGGCTTCCCCACTCTGGGACTGAGCATGGTACCTTGTCACTTTGTGGGGTTGGGACTCTCATTGTATCAAAAGACATTTTCTTCCCAGAGAGTTTCCTCCCATTTGTCAGGTGCTAGAAAATAACATATGTGCGCTTCAGAGCACTATTTTCATATATACTTGCCCTAAACCCTCATAGATAGGTTGAATTAGGTGCCATGGTTATCCTAATTTGCATAGGAAAGATAAGGTTCAAGGCTGTTAAATTATTAAGTCAGGGCACATGGCTAGAGAATGAAAGAATGTAAACTTGAGTCTGTGTTCTGATGTCAATCCCAGATATTCTGTTAGTTGTTTGGTTTAACTCACCCTGGAGAGATAGATTCACTTTTAGAACTTATTACAGAAATCAGATGCCAAGTAGTGAATGTTCATCCTAACAAGAAGTGTAGCATGATGGTAAAGTAAGTGGACCCTGGAGTCAAAATGCTGGAGTTCAAATCCAAGTTCTATCACTCACAACTGTGTGATCTTGGGCAGTATTCTTAAACCTTAATAGTGTTATTTATTTCAGAGAGTTGCAGTGAGAGTTAATGAGTTAACAAGCATAAAGCACTTAGAACACTGCCTGGCACATTGTAAAGACTGCCTATTAGCTCTCACCACAGCAGCAAACACCATTGTTACCGTAATTGATGCTTATTATTATAGTAACTGAAAGCATTTATTACATTTCTTCCAGCTCCGTGGGAATAAAAATTGGGTCTGAATGACATAGTTTTATGTTGATTTGAATCCTGCCAGGAATACATTAGGCACTGGAGAGCTGCGTTACTCTAGTAAGCTCTTGTTTCCAGTTCCAGACAATACTTTAAGAGCCAGGAAATGTATGTTCATTCTCTAATGTGTCTTATTTCCCACTCCCAACCTTATATCTAGGGATTACTGGACTCATTCCTACTATTTTGAGTTCAATACTATTTGAGATGACAGATAGTAGGCATGAATACTCAATTCTAGGGATATGCATGTGTACCTTCCCCACTGGTATTTTTTCCCTCTGTTTATCTTCTGCCTTTCTCAGAGTTCAATCCTTGGCTGTCTCTTCTCTAGCTACATCTGCTTCCTGACAGTCCTCATCTAGTCACATGGCTTTATTTTATTTTATTTATTTTTGTTTTTTTGTTTTTTTGCGCTATGCGGGCCTCTCACTGTTGTGGCCTCTGCCGTTGCGGAGCACAGGCTCTGGATGTGCAGGCTCAGCGGCCGTGGCTCACGGGCCCAGCCGCTCCACGGCATGTGGGATCTTCCCGGGCCAACCCGCGTCCCCTGCATCGGCAGGCGGACTCTCAACCATTGCGCCACCAGGGAAGCCCAGTCACATGGCTTTAAATGCCAGTCCTATGCTAATAATCCTCAAATTTATATCCAGGCTGGATTTCTCTTCTGAATTCCAGACTTGTACGTCCAACTGTCTACTCCACACCACCTCTTGGAAGACCCACAGATGTCTTGGTCTTAACATAAGCCCAACCACTCCCAATCATCCCCTCCAAACCTGCTGCAGCTTTAGTTTCTCTCATTTTGATGGTGACATCTCCAGCTGTCTGATTATTCAGGCCCCAAATCTTGGGGTCATCTGTGACTTCTCTCTCTCCATTATGTTAAGAAATCCTATTGATTCTGTCTTCAAAATCGATCCAGAATCTGACTACTTTTCACCATCTCCATTACCATCACCCTTGTCTGAACCACCATGGTCTCATGTGGATTATCACAATATCCTGCTAATAGGTCTCCATGATTCTACCCTTGTTTTCCTACAGCTTATTTTCCACACAGCAGCTGGAATGATACTTTTAAAATCGAAGTCATATCATGTCACTCCTCTACTCAAAACCCTGAAGTGGCTTAGTGATTCGACATGATTTTGTCACATGTTACTCCTCTGATTGTCTCCTCTACTCTTTTTTCTTGCTCATGTCTCTGTGTTTCCCTACAGGTCTCGGGGGTGCCCAGGCATTCCCCTGACTCCTGGGCCTTTGTTCTCCTGCTTCTGCTGCCGGAAACGCTCTTGCCTTGGGTCCCTGCTTAGCTAACTTCCTCACCTCTGTAAGTGAAGGTGCTTAAATCTCCCCTTCCCGATGAGGCCTGCCCTGACCACCCTATTTATTTATTTATTTTAATTTTTATTGGAGTATAATTGCATTACAATGTTGTGTTAATTTCTGCTGTACAACAAAGTGAATCAGTTGTATTTACACATATATCCCCTCCCTCTTGAGCCTCCCCTGACCACCCTATTTATTTCTGCATCAGCTCCCCTCCCCACCTCCCTCCCTCCAGATCTCCCTCAACCTGCTCCACATTTTCTTTTTCCCATGGCACTGTTCCTAACAACACTCTAGGTCCACAATCCCATCCAAAACCAGTGGGATGATGCGTTTCAGAATTTAGCCTTTTTCGGATTTTAGTAGAGCATGCCACGTATATACCATATATTACATCTCATCCATAGCTAATTTCTGTGATCAAATACATTAATATTTCTGAAGCAAAACACAGAAATAAGCTTATTAATTGGAATAACTATATGTAGTTGTTCAGTTCAGATCAAGTTTACTGACAAACTCAGGAAAAACTAAATTTTTAGACCTGTTTAGACTTGTTTTGCAACGAAGGGATTATGGACTTGTGTACAATTGTTGTTTTCTTCCCTCCACTGGAGGGTGAACTCCACGAGGGTAGTTGTTCATTATCTTTAGCTCACTGCCATTTTCTAGGTGCTGAGAGCACTGCCTGGCATGTAATACATGTGCGATGTACATTGCTTGAATTAAGGAATAGTCCCACAATCCTCTTCCTATCTTTCTCTCCAGATTAACCAGTCACTCATTGCTTGTTGAACTTGTCTTATATGTACGCTTTTCCATCTGGACCTTTCCTTTCTTTGATCCTTCATTTCTGCCTTTGTTCCCTTTTTATTCAAGGAGTCCAGTCTCTCACAGTTTAGGGCTAATCTCACCCCCATAGGAGGCCCCCTGGCTACATAGTTTGTGATGCCCTTTCCCTATCAAATACTATAGCAATAGTTTTTGTTTTGTTTTACTAATATAGCATTTGTATCCAATAGTCATGTGCCTCATTTCTTTTATTAATGATTTTTTAAAAAATGAATTATCATTATTCCAAATAAATAGCAGTTTCCTTGAGAATAAAGGCTATGTTTTCATCACCACTAGGAGGGCATTTAGCAAAGTTCCCGTTTTACAGTAATAGGTCCACCATTTAACAAATTATTACATTTTGCCATTTTTGGTATGAGACGCTATTCTAGCTGCTGGGACTATAATGACTTATTAAATTTACTCCTTATCTTAAAGCACTGACTTTATTTACTGACTACTGGGGAAAAAAAAAGAAGAAAATAGGCCACTGCAATTGGATTGATTCGTGCAGTTGAGTTGGTTGGGACTATGGGCATTTAGCCCAATCTTGGAGGACCAGGGATCCTCCCAAAGGGAATGGCAACTAAGATGAGACATAAATATTAGGATTCATCCAAAGGAGGAGGGCAAGGAGAAAGAATGTTGCAAGCACAGGGGACTGCAGTTCAAAGACCAGGAGGTGAGAGCAAGAAGAGTAAGTCATTATATAAGGCACACTTGGATGCACTAAAGGCATTACTGGGTTGATGTACAGGTTGCAAGGGTGGTGGCGTAATGCACTGAAAGATAAAACTGGTCTCAGAGGGAGGCAGAAGCCAGATCATAAAGGGTGTTATACATTTGGCTAAGGAATTTAGGCTTATTATAAGAGGAGTGGTGAATTATTCAGGGATTTTAAGCTGAGGTCTATGATGTGCTCAGATCTATATTTTTGAAAGATGACTATCTGCAATGTGAAGAATGGATCGGAGAGGGAAAGGCTGGAAACAGAGAGACCAGCCTTTTTATTTTTCCAGGATTTGTGGCAATGCCTTTTTGAAGAGTTATGGTAAATGGATTTGCTTGCTGTTCATTTCTGGTAGGATGAAAAATACATCTTAATGATTATGCTGAAGAGAAACATGGTAACACATTTATTTTTTTTTATTTATTTATTTTTTTTTGTGGTATGTGGGCCTCTCACTGTTGTGGCCTCTCCCGTTGCGGAGCACAGGCTCTGGACGCACAGGCTCAGCGGCCATGGCTCACGGGCCCAGCTGCTCTGCAGCATGTGGGATCTTCCCAGACCGGGGCACGAACCCGTGTCCCCTGCATCGGCAGGCGGACTCTCAACCACTGCACCACCAGGGAAGCCCGGTAACACATTTATTGATTAAAATGTATTGGCTTTTGTTTTATGAGCTTTGGGAAATAGATTTCCCCCAAATAAAAGAAAAATGCATTTGTGAAATATGTGAGTGGCAGGTACGTGTTCTGCAAAACAGGATGTGATGTGGGCTGAGCCATCCCTCTGAGAGCAGATACACTACTCCAGGGGGCAAGGAAAGGACAGATCAGAGATGTGATGGGAAGATTGACAGTGACACATGGGGTGTGAGCTCTGCGAGAATGAAGAGCCTGGTGCACCCTGCATTCTACCCTGATGAAAGCAGCCTTCACAGATCCTTTAAAAAAATGAATCTGTTAAACAGATGCCTTCAGCATGTCACTTGGAGACAAAGCTCCCTTTGCTAAAACCCCTCTCGGAAAGGTTGATAATGGATAAGTCTGGTGAGAGGAATAATTTGTCAAACTAATTTATTATAGTCCAAGAAGTCTCTGAATAATACAAGACTCTAGGGGATAGAAGGCAGTCTTCTCCTGGTGTTAGTGACTCACCTCCCACAGACCGGGGCCTCTGTTTGCTTATTTGGTTTTGGTTTTGTTACATGGATGAGGCTAACATTGTTCCCAGTTCTCTGGTTCTGTTAATAATAGTGCATTCTTTGTTAATGTTGAAAATGAGAAAATGTGAGCCCATGTGTGGGAATGCTGGGTTTCCAACAGGATTCACGAGGGAAAATTGGATCTGGGAGTGAAAGCTGTCAATAAAATAGGAACTGGATCGGCCTGCAGTTGTTCCACTGTTTGGCTGTGAATAATCTGTAGGAGCCACAGGGAAAGGACAACCCACATCAGGCTTCAAAGGCAGCAGTTTATGCCTCTCTGCTCCCCCAGAAGAGCTCACAAACCAAACCCAGACCACTAAGCACTATGGGAGAACTTTTATTTTCTGCCTTTATAAAATAAGAAAGAAAAAGCACCCAGCCAAAAAAAAAAGAGAGGCACTTTAGCAATAAGTAAATGGGAAAATTATTACCATTCCAAAAGAAGTGGTCATTTTTCAAGAGAAAGTGTTAAAATTCCATTTTCTAATGTAATGGGTATCAGGCTGCACCTTTCTGAAGGAATCACTTCCCTGGTCATGGTAATAACTGTATTTGTTAAACTATTACAAAGGAAAAAGGAAAGGAAGGAAGAAAGAAAATAAGGAAGGGAGAAAGAAAGGGAGAAAGTAAAAGACCCCCCGGGAGTCCTATTTTTAGGTCCTGGGCTGTGACATTGCACCACACCAGCACTCAGCCCCTTTTGTTGGCCTTGGTTTTCTAGCATGCATCTCATCTTCTCCATATTAGCATTTCAGAATTAAAAAAAAAAAGTTCCACTGAATGCACTGAAGAAGAATTTAACAATTTCAGAAATTAGTAGAAAACCTAAAACAAAACCATCCTCTAATCATCAAGGCAAGAAATACCATGACAAAGATCATAAAGGAATTCTTACAGTGTGGTAGAAAGAGGTAGTGACTCTGAATCTGCTACTTATTTCTATAATTTTAGAGAAATATCCCACTTCCTATCACAGTTTCTTACTCAGCCAGATGAGAAGATTGGACTAGATGATGTCTCTGTCCTTTTGCAGATTTAAAATTCTATGTATTAAATGGACACATTTAAATTCAGACAGTAAATATTTTTAGTGCCAGGTTTTGGGGATAAGATCCTTACTTTTGCAGAATTCACATTATGCTATGAGTGGTTCTCACTTGTATAAAAGGAGTAGCATTTTTGCTTCTTGTTTCTGAAACACATTAATATAATCAATATAGAGGCTTTGCAGTGAAATATAAGCAGATGCAAATCATTATGGGCCCTTGGTGGATATAAGGCACATAGATGTGAGGTTATAAGTGTTCATTCAGCCTGTGCTGCTGACCTGTTGGGTGTTAGAGTAACTCAAAAGATATTAGTTTTTGGAGGCTTGTTTGTACATGTGCAAGGAAACTCTAATTTGCCACAAGCTCTCCCAGCGCTGAAGTGTACCCGCAACCACTCCTTCCACCCATATATGTATTTTCAGCACAAAGATATTGATATATTGAATTCAACCCTGGATGGTCAAGTGCCTGACCAGATGATTCAGTGAGAGCACCTTTATGTACTTTCCTCCTGGTTCCCAGGGGGAGTGCTAACACAGGTGAGGAAGAGCATTCTCATCCTGAGAGCTTTACCTGTTCTTCCCTGCTAGGCACAGATGTCAGTAGATGATGCCATCGTCGGTACCAGCCTGGCACTGTCTTTGCCTGCATCTGTCAACTGTGGCTGTTACATGGCTCTCAGTTGAGCCTCCCATGATGGCACATTTCAATAGTCACATCACAATAACTCACCATACTGATCACAGTCTTTTATTCCATCCTTCCATTTTCAGAATGTTCTGACTTTCATGAAATGTCACTGGACATTTTTTTCTGAAAATCCCTTTCTGGGAAACTGCTTAATACTCCATGTTACTTTTCTTCAAAAAGTCCACTTCAGATGATACTCCAGGCCTTTGGACTTTTCCACATTCCTTAGCCAGATGTTCAACAGCAAGTATTTTCTCAGCTGGGAAAAATAAGAAAAAACAGTGAAACTTGTCAACAGTGGTGGGAATTATCAGTATCAATGAACACTTATTTTTTACTTTTGCATGAGAGATTGGCAGAAATATTTGAAATATGAATCTGGATCCTATCCCTAATACACCTTAATAAATTCCAGCTCTGCAGTACCAAACGAAAACTGATACTGGAGACTACAGAGTGTGCAAAAATATGGAACATATTCAGAAGTTATTACTATTCTTTCTACTTCCAATCATAGGTTCACTCAACCTCTGTGTGATAAATGAACCTTCAGGAGATGTTTGCATTGACATTTATGAGTTTCAAGAATAAATGACCTGATTTTTTTGGAGGGGTGTTCCCCAGGGGCTTAAAGGTAACTGAAATATCTTTGGCCCAGAATATTTCTTAAGTAGCTTTGAAGCCAGAGAATTTAATTGAACTTGAAAACCCACTTAGGAATAAAAATCTGAAGGCACTTCGGGCATTGCATTATGGGACTAAGCCAAATATTTCAAAAATATTTAACTTCAAATGAAATTTTCATTCATTTGGCTAGTTAATTAAATATGATTTTTTTCTGAATTTCCCCGAGAAGGAAAGAATTCTTTGAATGCATGGTATTAAAAAGAATACTAAATAAATTGGAACACAAGAGGCCTTTGGTTTGGGGCAACTTTGTAAAGTAGCAGCTTTTTATCAAGGAAAGAAAAAAGATCACTTCCTTTGATCTGCTCCTTCCTTTGGTTTCTTGAAGTTACTAGGGACCCCTTTTTCGGTCTCTCCCAGTCTGGATGGTCACTTATTCTCCAGTGAAAGTGATTTGGAAAGGAATTATAGTGCACTCTGCTGCTTTCTCCCAAGGTCCTCAGACTAAAGCGTTCTCAAGTGAGATTTATCAAAGCAGGATCCTTTCAACTCAGTATCTTTGGATTCAGACTTGGGTTTTTTCAATTATTGGCTTGGAATCTCTTCAAACCTGGTTCATCATATGGAAAAAGCTCATCCTTAGTGACATGATAAATTATCTTGTAATTAAAAACTAAGCTTTTATCTTAGAATCACTTTTAAGATACAGCAATCAAAATCGGCATACCAGAGCACTATAAATTTATCATTCGTTTTTCTCAGATAATTCCTTCGTTTGAAATTTGGGCATTTTAATTTTGAGAATGTGGCATCAGAGTGTATACTGACAGGTTACTTGAAAAGTTGAATGTTAAAATTTAAATCTTGGAAATTTTTTGGCCTATTTAAAGAGCAATCTTAACCTATAAAACAAGAATATCACTATGGACTTATTTTGGGGGATGATAAAATCCTTCAAGATTCTTCTCTTAAAAAAAAAAAAGAATCTTCTCTTTAGTTTAATAGACATGACTTTTTAAATATGAGGGTTAGAAACAAATAACCCTCACGTGAATCACTAGGATTGATGCTATTCAAGTTCCAAGGTATAGGGAGATATATAGTCCAGCAAGTCACCTGCCTGGTCAAATTGTTCTTATGGTAAAAACTGAGTGTAGGAAACTACTACTTTTCTATATCCATCACATCTTTCTCCCTCGGTGGGGGAAAAATTGCTTGCATTTTAATTTTATATTTATTTCCCAAGACACATAAAATTTACATAACTTATGTGGAAAAAGCAGAAGGTTAATTTTGGGGGAAAGGAATTGGCAAAATATTTGGGAATTTCTCATTATTATATCGGCCACTCTTTAAGTAACATTAGTGTCTGTAACTTGACTGAAAAAGAACTTTTCAGCCCAAACTGAAGCACCTAAAATCAGTACAGCTGTACTGCAGCGTACTTTTATAATGCTTTGACATTATAGCTGGACTGGAAGGAAGCCAAACAATTCACATACAAATAACTGAACATTCGTTTGCTGTCCACATAAACCTGAAGCCTAATGCCTTATTAGAGAGTCACTTTGCACTTCCTCTGAACCATTTTCCAAACACCTTTCAACTTCAGAAGTGGTCCAAATGCAAGGAGCCGAAAGTACGGAGTGTCCTGCCAGAAAATCTCTTTGCATTTCTGTAACTGAAAACCACTAGGCTTAAAACAAAGAAATCTTCTGAGAGAAATGGTAGAGGACTAACCACCCAAATATTGGACCTAATAAATGAACCTGGGATAATATTTTGAGTGAGGATTATTTGCCTACCAGGAATTATGAACATCTCCATTTACTCAAGGTGATGGAGAGCTGATCACATAAATCGAAAAATACATCAAATATACAGAACATGTATAGATGTAGTATATGTATGTTATAGTATATAACACATATGATATAAAATAGAGCTACATACAATTATTACTGATGCTTTCTCCTAATATTACCTGGTCCCAAACTATAACTGTTTACAAAGGTGCCCAATTACTATCATCACTTAAGTGGCATTCAAAAATGCAAGGTCTTTCCTTCCTTCTCATTTCTTTCTTGAGAGTTTCTAATTCAATAGGATTGGAGGGGGGAAGCCATGTTTAAAAAAAGATCTCAGAGTGGTTCTGAAGAGAAACCAAATTTCCTATGCCCTCACTTAGGCCACCTGTTAACCTGGTGCCTCAGCTCCTTCAGAGAGGAGTGAATACAGTACCAAATACTAGAGTGGCTGCTTCAAGACTAATCCCTAGTATTTGCAATTATATTTGTAGGTGTTCCTAATGTAGACAAAAGAAGAACCTAAAATGGTTATAATTATACTAAATGAGAAACCCATTCCTAGAGCTTTTGTCAATAGAGTTCAATCTTAAAAGTAGCTGGAAATTTCTTCTTAGAGGAATAATGTCAGATATATAAATTGAAGGTTGTCCCTCAATTAGGAAATAGCAGACATCAGAGTCCAGCTTGTTAAAAGAACATGGAATTCAGGTGTCCTGGAGGACAAGGTATCAAATGCTAGAACTTTAACTTATTGATTATCTTTTATTTCCTCATGAAATTCTATTTTTGTATTACAAAAGTAAAATTTGGAAAATAGGAGATATTATTTAAAAATTAGAAAATAGAAAAACATATCAAAAAAAAATGTTACTATACCTGTAATCACTCCACATTTTCTGGCATTTCTCTTCTGTTTTAAAGCATGTATATCTATATCTCTATATTAAAATGCAGATAGATATTTACAAAATTTTAAGGCCAATAATAGAGTAGCTAATGTTTACATGTTCCTTATAAGAGGCACTGTGTACTTACCACATGTTAAAATAAACCTTTTACTCTTCAGAATAGTGATGTAGGTGATTTCCCATTTTATAGATGAGGAAAGGAGATGCAGAGGGTTTGAGTGATTTTGCTACTATGATGTAGCAGAAGCAAGTTTCTAGGCCTGCTGGAGAGTCATTGCTTTTAACATCCATGGAGAGCCCACAGGGCGAGAATGGACAGAGTAAGGATACGGGCTTGCAATTCCCTGACACACTCCTCTGCTCCTGCATTTCAGTTTTAACATAAACATTTAATTGGTAGAAAATTAATTAGGAAATCCAGAGGTTTGTTGGAGATACGCTGTGGTGCTACAAAACCAGTTTAGGAACCATTGATCTCAAGGTTTCTGTCAGACTGGGTTTTTGCCTCAGCTTTTATTCCTTAAACGTGACAGAGGATAAAAAAGAGAATATCACGAATAACTCTCAACTTTTACTTGCGGCAGATTTCATTTTCCTTTTCTCAGTAAAATGGATCTTATTTTTTTCCTTTAGATCTGAAAAATGACTCTAAAAGAGCCCTGCAAAATTCTGCAAGGCAAATTTCTAAATTCATATCAACAATCCAGATTTTCTTTTCAGATTACTTTAACAGTTGGGATAATTTGTTCTGAGAAACGGTCGGTTTTAATTTAGGCTGTAAATTAAGACAAGAGGAATTTTAGAGTCAATAGAGTTTGCTATTTTAGGACAGTCTTCTCAGCTTTTGTGCTCAGCTGTGCTTTGCTAACACAAAGCTCTCTCCCTGGGAAATCAGCCATCTTAATTGCTCAAGTTTCCATTGAAGGATATCTGAAGTGACCAGACCCCAGAGGGGCAGAGTCATAATAAAGAATGTTTGTTGCTGTTCTGTGTCCTCATTGTTCAGTGACACACAGAAGCATCTCTACTTTTTAGTATCATGTAATCAGCATCAAATTATTTTCTCTGGAAACCTTGACCCTATTACTATTAAATCACATGCAGACTCTTAAATGATTTACAAGCTGTCCAGCTTAGCTTCATATTTTCTGTCTCTCCGGTGATTGCATTTTCATTTCATAACAGCAAACTTCTCATAGGTCAAAGAAACCATCCTCTCAAGGAGGTCAAATTCCCTCTCACTTCACATTCAATTTAATGAAACGGGATAGGAAATCACTGTTTCTGAAACATAATTCCCAGTGCTCGGTAATGTGGCAGCGCAGTACTCTAGAGGGATGGAAACCTCTAGGCTGACATCTGGTGTTGGATGATTTCAGACACACAGAGGAAATCCACTTGTTCTGAGGCTGCTGTGGAGGCAGCTGGCCTGCAGAGTTAAACAACAGCATAAAGATCACGCTTGCCCAACTTCCGAATTAAAAAGAAAAGGAAAAAGAAAAAAGAAAAAAAAGAGGGGAGAACATCTGCCCAGCATCTGTTGTTAGAAACTTTGTCTCTCTTATGAACCTCAGACTGTGTATTTCTAGAAATGCCAGTTCACCAGGTGATAGTGCTAAGACCAGTATAATATGAGATAATGGTAATGTGGCAAAATGAAGTAATAACAGCGGGAATCTTGTCTCTTTCAAGGTAAAATCTTGTCCATCTAAGATACAGATCTAGTTTTGTTTTGGGTATGTATCAAGACATCTGGCTTCATAAGCGCTTGGTTTAGTCTCAGGTTTCTCTCAAATAGTCTTTTCTATATCCTCAGCACATAGTTTTCTCTACTTCTAATACCTTGCAGAGTTCTTCCTACATAGTTGATATTCAATAATTGACCTTGGAAAGACACCTAATCTGTTAAAGTTTGTCAGATACTTCAGAAAAACTTTGATCTTCTCTTAGATCTCTTTCCTTTTTTTATGGAAAATGTCCGACAATCTGCAATTTATATTGCATTTGGGAAAAAAAAACTTTGATTTACTTTTATGTATTTTATTATAGAATATTTCAAACATAAAAGGTAGAGACTAATTTAATGAATACCCACATACCCACAAGCAAGCTTTAAAAAAATTTAAAGTTTGCCATGTTTGTTTTAGATATATTTTTATTTTTAATTATTTTATTTTATTTTATTTTTTAATTAATTAATTAATTTGTTATTTATTTTTGGCTGCATTGGGTCTTCATTGCTGTGCGCGGGCTTTCTCTAGTTGTGTCGAGCAGGGGCTACTCTTTGTTGCAATGCATGGGCTTCTCATTTCGGTGGCTTCTCTTGTTGTGGAGCACAGGCTCTAGGCGCGCGGGCTTCAGTAGTTGCAGCACATGGGCTCAGTAGTTGTGGCACATGGGCTTAGCTGCTCTGCAGCATGTGGGATCTTCCTGGACCAGGGATTGAACCCATGTCCCCTGCATTGGCAGGTGGATTCTTAACCTCTGCTCCACCAGGGAAGTCCCAGATATATTTTTAGAAAGAAGCAAAATACTGCAGATACTGTTGAAGCCTCCAACCCTCCACGAGTCTATCTGCCTCCCCACTTCCCTCCCTTCTGCAGAGGGTACCTCTACTCAGAGGCTGGTGTATATCATTCTCATGCATCAGTACATATTTACACTTTTTACTATACAATTGTGTATATTTTACCATTTCATTTTACTATACATGTAACAAATATTTTACCAAGTATATATTTATTTGTAAAATCATTGGTGATACACTGTACATATAATTTTCAAATTTTCTCTTTTCACTCAGTATTATATTTTTCAGATTTTTTTCATGCTTACTCACCTAGTTAAAGATCACTGCTTCTCCAACTCTGGTAAATAAGTTGTTTTTGTTAATATTCAGCCTATCATATGTCTAATTAAAATACAATAAAAAAGGATTATGTGATAAAACAAAGATGATAACATGTGATAAAACAAAGATGTATTAGAACACAAGTCTACATTTAGCAGATAAAAATTACTCTAACTTGCTATAAAGTTTCTTTAGAAAACAATTAATGAATAGTAACAAATACTTTGCCAGCTGACACTGGTGAAGCGTAACTCCTCACCCCTTCAGTGAGGGCTACATTATGACTTCCTTCCAAAGAGTGTGGATTGGGGTGGGAAGGTATGAAAGAGGAACTTTACACTATAGAAATCTGACAGGTACTAGCACAGCTAGGTGATCAAGGTCAACAACGTCCATGATGTCATGTTGATAGCATGTATCCCTGATATGATGTGATAAGGACACTTTACCTTTATGACCGTTCTTTGCAAAACACATAACCACAGTACATCCATGGGGAAAAAGCATTGGAAATACTGAATGTGAGGGACATTCTGCAAAATACCTGACCAGTAGTCCTCAAAACTGTCAAGGTCAATAAAACAAGGAAAGCTTGACAAACTGTCACAGTCTAGAGGAGCTTAACGAGACGTGACGACTAAATGCAACGTGGTATCCTGGATGGGATCCTGGAACAGAAAAGGGATATTAGGTACAAACGAAATTCAAATAAAGTTTCAAGTCTAGGTAATAATATTATATTAAGGTTGGTTTATTAGTTATGACAGATGAACACAGTAATGTAAGATATTAACCATAGGGGAAAGTGGGTACACCATATGCAGAAACTCTCTGTACTATCTGTAAATCTAAAACTATTCTAAAACAAAACATTTATTTTTTTAAAAAAGGCTTTTGAGAAAATTTAACATAACCAGGGAAATAAACGTTTACTTAAATACCCATGCCTAGAAAACGAAACAAAACAATTGACCAGATATGTAAGCCTTTATTTTGGGATTTTTTATTCTGATCCATGATCTATATGTCTCCTAATGCAATATCACACTGTCTTAATTATGTAGTTTTATAGAAAGTTGTGCAGTCAGGTAGTATAAGTCCTCCAACTCTGTTCTTTTTCGAAGCTTTTTTGGTATTTCAGCCTTTGCTTTGCCACTTATTTTTGGATCACCTTGTCAACTTTTTCAAAAAAGACTATAAAGATTTTAATAGAGATTACATTAAATATATACATCAATTTGGGGAGACCTGATATCTTAAAAATATTGAGTCTTACAGTCCATGAGTATAGAATGGGTTTCTATTTTGTTATAGATCTCCTTTAAGTGCTTTCAGTAATCTTTTTAGATTTCCGTTTACAGGTCTTTCACTTCTTTTATTAAATTTATTCCTAAGTATAGTATTTCTTTTTGATGTTATTGTGAATGAAACTGTTTTCTCAATTTCAGTTTTTGATTGTTTTTGCTAGTATTATGCAACATAATTGTGTTTTTAATTTTGATTTTGTATCCTGTGACCTTTCAAACTTGTTTACTAATTCTTATTTTTGTCTTATTTTTTTTGAGGTTCCTTAAGATTTTCTACACACAGGACCATGTTGTCTGCAAATGAAGACAGTTTTACTTCTTTTTTTTTTTTTGATATATGCTTTTAGTTTATTTTTCTGGCCTGATTGCATGGTCTAGAACTTCTCACACAGTATTGAATAGAAGTGACGAGAGCAAACATCTTTTTGTTCCTGATCTAAGTGTGAAATCATTCAATCCTTCACTATTAAGAATTGTCAGCTTTTCTTAGATGCCCTTTGTGAGACTGACAATATTCCCTACAATTCCTAATTTGTTGAAAGTATTTTTTTAATCATAAGTGGATATTGGATTTTTTTCAAATGCTTTTCTGATTCTGCTGAGATGGCCAAGTGGTTTTGTCCTTTATTCCACTGATATTGTGTATTACACTATTTGATTTTTGTTGGATGTTAAACCAATTTTGTATTCCTTGGGAAAATCCCACTTGGACATGGTATATAATCCTTTTGCTATGTTGGCTAGATTTGCTAATATTTTATAAAAGGATTTTTGTATCTATATATATTTAGGATATTTGTTTACAGTTTTCTGGCCTCAGGATGAGTTGGAAGGTGTTTCTTCCTTCTCTGAAAGAGTTTGTGTTTGGTTGGTATCATTTTTTTCTTTAAATGTTACGTAGAATGCATAGTGAGGTCACCTGGATCTGTTTTTTTTTGTGTGTGTGTGGGAGGCTTTTTAATTACTAATTTTATTCCTTCACTTGCTATAGGTTTATACAGATTTTCTATTTCTTCTTGTGTCTCTTTTGGTAATAAGTATATTTGTATCAGTATGTCCATTTCATCTAAGTTGTTAAATTTGTTGACATAAAGTAGATTGCAATATTTTCTTATAGTCATTTAAATTTCTGTTGGAGAATTACTAATGCCCCTTCATTCATTCCAGATTTTATTGATTTGTGCTTCTCTCTTTCTTGCCTTTGTCAGTGCAACTCTTTATCAATTTTGTTAACTTTTCAAAGAACCAACTTTTGTTTCCACTGATTTTCTCTATTGGTTTTCTGTTTTCATTGCTTTCAGCAGTAATCTCTATTATTTCCTTGTTTTTAGTATTATTATTTCCTTGTTTAGAAGCTTAGTCATTTTAGATCTTTATTTCTTTCTAATGTAAGTGTTCAAAGCACTAAATTTCCCTCTAAGCACTACTTTAGCTGCATTCCCTTTTGATATGTTGTGTTTTCCTTTTCAAATAATTCAAGATATTTTCTTATGTTCACTGTGATTTCTTATCTGATCTTTGGGTTATTTATAAATGTGTTGTTTAATTTAAAAATATTTGGGATCTCTCAAAATTTTTTCTGTTGTTAATTTCTAATTTAATTTTATTGTGCTCAGAGAACATATTTTATATGATTTCAATTCTTTTAAATTTATTGAGACATTTTATGGCCTAGACTATGGTCTATTTTGGGAAATGTTCCCTTCATCCTTGAAAAGAATGTGTATTCTGCTGTTTATGGGTGGAGTGTTCTATAAATGTCAGGTGAAGTTGATTGAGGTGTTCAAATCTTCTCTATCAGTATTGATTTTCTGCCCAGTTCTATCAATTGCTAGACGTAGGGTATTGAAATCTCCACCTGTAATTATTGAACTGTCAATTTTTCCTTTCAGTTCTGTATATATTTATGTATTTTGAGGCTCTAATATTAGGCATTTATAACTTCCATATATATTGACCCTTGTTTCATGAAATGACCTTCTTTGTCACTAGAAATATTTTTTGTCTTAACTTCTGTTTTGCCTGATGTTAGTATAGCCACTCCAGCTTTTTTATGGCTACTGAATGTATGGTATATCTTTTTTCACCCTTTTACTTTCAACCTAATTGTGTCTTTAAATCCAAATTATGTCTCAATTTGTTTTTTATCATTGGTCAATTTTTTTATGGTACTGAAATGTTTGTTTTTAACAACTTTGTCCAGTTTTATGCTTTTCTTGGTGGGGGAGAGGATTCTCCACTGTCTTCATGCTGCCACATCCAGAAAGCCAAGCTTTCTGTTTTACAAAAAAAAAAAATTGTTTGTCATAAAAAAGTTAAATAATACATAGAGGGATAAAGAATAAAAATCAATTCCTCTGTATCTCAACTACAACTACTATTAACCTCAATGTGAATATTCTTTCATACTCTCCTAATGCATTAACATGTACTTTTATATTAAGAGGACCACACATTACAGAATGTTTTACAGCCTTTTTTCATTCACCAAGATAGTGGGTAGGTATTTCAGTGTCAGTGTGAATAGATTTACATCATCCATTTTAATGCCTGGACAGGATTCCATTTTATGACACAGTTGTTCTAAAATTTATTAGCCAGTCCCTTACTGAGGAGTTTTAAAATGGCTTCCTCTTTTCTTTCTCATTTTACAAACAACAGTGTGATAAATGTACATCTTTGTGCAAATGTCTAGGTATCTTCTCAGGATAAATTTTTACAGGAAATATTATCAGTTTTCAGGGTGTGATCATTCTGACTTTGGGGATATTTCTTTAAATCACCCTCCAATTTATATCCCTTCCATCAATGCATATATATAGCTATTTTGCAATATTCATAAGCTCTGGGCATTATTCATTATTCCTGTGTTTCCCAAGCTAATAATTGGCATTGATAATTTATTCCTACTTTTTTTTGTGGTTGATTGCTAATGCTATTGAACATTTTTTGTTTCTACTGAATATTTGTATTTCTTTTTCTGTATGAATTTCCCATTTTCTATACTTTGCCCATTTTTTTTTCTATTGGTATTTTTCTTCTTTGTTAGGACTTTTTCTCATTTACCATGTATTTTATCTATTTCCCTTTCCCACTTTTTTCATGTCTTCAACTTTATATTTTTTCTTTTTTTGGCCTTTTAGGAAAACTATATTTTTATGGCAGAGCGCAGGCTATGTAGTCAAAGTGCTGAGGTTCCAATTCTAGCTGGCCAAGTATAAGCTATGTGACAATAGAAAATTAGCGATTCTATGCCTCAGTGTCCTCCTATGTAAATTGTGAGTAATGCTAACATCTACCTTGTAGACACTATGTGAATGTTAAATGTTATAATAATTGTAAAACATTTTGAATACTGCCTATAAGTTATTAATGAGTCTTAGCTATTATTACTGCTATGTAATAAAATCTATAATTTTTTTTCTGATGTTCAGGTTTTCATAGCCAGCCTTGCCCTAAGATTTTGTGATCTAAATGTGCTTGGGAAGGGGGAAGGGGCAAGATAGGGATATGGGATTAAGAGAAACAAACTACTATGTATCATATAAATAAGCAGCAAAGATATATTGTACAGCACAAGGAAATATAGCCATTATTTTGTAGTAACTTTAAATGGAGTATAATCTATAAAAATACTGAAACATGATATTGTATACTTGAAACTAATATAATATTATAAATTAGCTATATGTCAACAAAAAAACTCAAAAAATTGTCTTGAGCAGTCTAAGATTTTAGATATATTTACTCACTTTGTTTCAGTGCTTCTATAGTATTAATATTTATATACTTATGTATTCAATCTATTTATATCATTTTGGTGAATGAGATGTCTATCAGGAGTTTACTTTTTTTCCAAATGACTGACCATTTTGTTGATCATCTATTTTATGAAACAATTACCAATTTAAGAATTTGTTGCATAGCATACTTTATCTTAGTAATTTGAAATGCCTGCTTTTTTTTTTAACATCTTTATTGGAGTATAATTGCTCCACACTGGTGTGCTATCTTCTGCTGCACAACAAAGTGAATCAGCTATACATATACACATATCCCCATATCTCCTCCCTCTTGCATCTCCCTCCCACCCTCCCTATCCCACCCCTCTAGGTGGTCACAAAGCACCAATCTGATCTCCCTGTGCTACGTGGCTGCTTCTCACTAGCTATCTATTTTACATTTGGCATTGCATATATGTCCATGCCCCTCTCTCACTTCATCCCAGTTTACCCTCCCCCCTCGCCGTGTCCTCAAGTCCATTCTCTACATCTGTGTCTTTATTCTTGTCCTGTCCCTTGGTTCTTCAGAACCACCCCTCTTTTTTTTTCTTTTTAGATTCCATAAATATTGTTAGCATATGGTGTTTGTTTTTCTCTTTCTGACTTACTTCACTCTGTATGACAGTCTCTAGGTCCATCCACCTCATTACAAATAACTCAGTTTTGTTTCTTTTTATGGCTGAGTAATATTCCATTGTATGTATGTGCCACATCTTCTTTATCCATTCATCTGTTGATGGACACTTAGGTTGCTTCCATGTCCTGGCTATTGTAAATAGAGCTGCAATGAACATTGTGGTACATGACTGTTTTTGGATTATGGTTTTTCTCTGGGTATATGCCCAGTGGTGGGATTGCTGGGTTGTATGGTATTTTTAGTTTTTAAGGAACCTCCATACTGTTCTCCATAGAGGCTGTATCAATTTACATTCCCACCGACAGTGCAAGAGGGTTCCCTTTTCTCCACATCCTCTCCAGCATTTATTGTTTGTAGATATTTTAATGATGGCCATTCTGACTCTAGTTTTGATTTGCAAAATGCCTGCTTTGTATTAGATTGAATTCTCACATATAGTTTAGCCTAACTCTGGACTCTCTGTTTTGTTCTAATTATGTCTGTCTACTTCTGCATTGGGATCATGTTACTACTATTTGATTATTGAAACAATTTTAATACATTTATGTCTGCATGATCTTATTTTCTCATCCATAAAATTATGAAACTATCAGTACCTATCTCAGAGAGTTGCTTGAAATTTAATATATATATATATATTTTTAAATTTTATTTATTTTTGGCTGCATTGGGTCTTCATTGCTGCACTCAGGCTTTCTCTAGTTGCACCGAGCAAGGGCTACTCTTCATTGTGGTGCACAGGCTTCTCATTGAGGTGGCTTCTCTTGTTGCAGAGCATGGGCTCTAGGCACATGGGCTTCAGTAGTTGTGGCTCACAGGCTTAGTTGCTCTGCGATGTGGGATCTTCCTGGACCAGGGATCGAACCCGTGTCCCCTGCATTGGCAGGCAGATTCTTAACCACTGTGCCACCAGGGAAGTCCCTAATATATGTTAATTATTTAGAAAAGTTGCTTGACACATGTAAATTTTTCAATACATATTAGAAGTTGTTATAATCATTACTGTGAAAAAGTAGTTTTATGTCTTGACTGATAGACTGGGACAATAAGACCCTCCAGTGAATCATGCTCCTGTGTCCATGCCCCTTTGCAATGTGAATTTCTTATTCTTCACCAAGAAATGGAATCTATTTTCCCACCTCTTGGATAGGAATTGGCCTGTGTCTTGTTTTGACCAATAGAATAGTAGAAGGGACCTTGTATGGTTTGTATGCCTGAATCCTGAGAGGCCTTAAAATATCTGCTTTCACCCTATAAGAAAATTTGGATAGGATAATTGAGGTGCCTTGGGTGGCTGTCTTGGATAACCACTAGACACATGAGTGAAGGCATTTTGGACCATCCATTCCCGGAAAAGCTCTCAATCCCAGAAACTGCATGAGTGACCCCAGGTGAGATTAGCAGAAAGACTGTTCAGTGGAGTGCAACCCAAACTGCAGATTTGTGAGCCGATAAATGTTATTTTAAGCCTCAGTTTTATTCCTTTCAAATGCCACAGTAGGTAACTAGAGACTTTAATTTCCCATTTTAAAGTTAAACAATTATTTCCATCTCTCAACTGGAATTTCTCATTCTTCAAGAATATTTTACTATCTTTTCTATAATTTCTGTTTGAATCTGTATTTCAGTTATCATTCTGGCAGCACAAATGTCTATGAAGATATAGAAAAAGACAAAAACTCAATAATAACTAAAATAAAAATTGACAAATTATTGGGTGATCTGTGAACATTTTTTATACTAATTAAATAGGGAACAGAGCTATATTTAGAACCATTAATGGTTCACCTGTGCTTCACCACAGGTGTCCTGGTCATCTGAAGCTGAAAGACGGCCAGCCCTATTGTCAGCCATTACACCCTCCCAGTCCCACTACCTAGAAACCTGGTATCAGTAGCAAGTAAATCATGTTATTCTGCCCAGAAGTTTGTCAGTTTTATTTGTAATATAAATTCAGGTTGATTACAAAAGACAAATGCAAACCTCTGCTGCTTTAGGAAATAAACCAGAGTAAAATATAATAATCAGCACTTCCAAATTAGGAGCTATTATTTTCATGTGGCCAAATCTATTTAAAATGTTTCTCTATTATGTGTGAGAGATGTTCTGAAGTCTAGGAGTTTAAACATTTTCACATACAGCTTTCCTTCTGTACTATGCCCCTTACTTGGTGTGTGACATTTTATTTCAGAATTTAGGAAAAAGAATAACTAAAAACTTTACGAAGTCAAGAAGAAAATTAAGACCAACACATAAATGAGTAAATTGGAATTTTCCATGAAGTAGTTCATGAAATAAAGACAAATCAGAAAGACTCTGCTCTCTGGCATATCTAAAACAAACAAACAAAAACCTAGGAAATAGTAAGCAAAGTTAATAATGATAAATTGTTTGGCAACAGCTACAGAAAAGATGGCCTAATAATTCAACCAGAGGACGTGGCATTTTGAACTTTTGTGTTGGATAAAAAAAAGAAAATAAATTGGCTGGAATTAAATCCCCCAAATTGAAAATTTCTCATTTCTCCAATTTTCAGTTAGTAGAATTATCTTGTATAGAGAAATATTATTTAAAATAATAGTGAATACAGTTCTGCTCTTTATGACAATCGATGTTTCTTATTATTTTTTTTCTAGATGTCAATCATGAGAAAGTTCTTTTTGTAATTTATCTGAGAAAGTACCATCCCATATTCTTCTAAATGGAGATGAGATGGTAATGTGGTTTTTTTCCAGTCTCAACTAAGGAAAACCTTGAGGGGACCACAATATAATTAGAAATATTGATTTTTCTGCCACAGATACCTTTCCCAGCAGTGAATGGCACACCATTCTCTCTGTTTAACATAGTAAGAGAGATCAGCAGTAGGATAGAGGCCAGGGCAAGGTATGCTATCGTACCTCTTATGATCCATGCATCCTAACATATAAAAGTGTGCATCACATACTTGGCATGACACTTGGTTCTCAGGCCTCTAGGGGTGTGTGTGTGTGTGCGTGTGCGTGTGCACATGCACATGCTTGAAATCATTTATAACAGATGTGTCTGTATATCTAAACCAGCACATAAGAACTCAGAAGAATTTTTGTTGTAACTTAAAAAATTTTATAGCATTTTATAATTTGCAAAGTGCATTAACATCAACCATCTCGTTTTACATTTTCCTACCTCGAATGTATTTTGAGGAAGTAATTGCCTCACACTTTGGAGAAATGACTGTGAACAGGAAAGGCTAAGTGAGATGTCCAAGGTTATAGGGAAAAGGAGGAGACGGGTGGGACACCTGAATTCCTTTACCCAATGCCATGCTGGCCCCAGAGATGGAAAATGTATTTTTATGATACTCAATGGGTGAAACTGAAGAATGATACTCTTCTCTTTACTACTTTTTTTCGAAGTACATTTCTTTGAGAAACATGTCCAGTGTAACCTGGGTAGCATTATATACATATATATAAGGATTAAATTTCATTACTATATAGCATATATTCTATTATTCTGAATGCTAATACCCATTAAAAATAAGGTTCTTAAATGCCATTGGCTTATCCAATTTTGAGAGAGTTCTGGTATAGTACACTGCACACTTTCCTTCTAAACACACCCCCCCCCCACACACACACCCCACATACACCCTATATAGTGTATCAGAAGTTAAAAAGTATTAATTAATCAAGCTCTTTAAGCTTAAATATCCAACCAAATATCTGTCTAATTTAGTGTAAAGTAAAAATATCAGACTTTGTGTTGCTCCTACCCATCACACATATTATTTTTCATGGAAAAACGTTTGGATTTTGATACTTTAAACGTTTTTGAAAATGTTGATAAATACAAGCTGTACTTGGAGCTGGGTGACAGACATGCTTTCACCATATTGGATTTTTATCCAAGAATGTGACTTTTTCCGAAAACCATTCGATCTCAGGCCTTTTGCTGCAGGTAGGTTCCATGGGAATGCACGAAAAAGAAGCAGGGCCACAGTCCCTATGGGAGACTGTAGTTTCTTTAAAAACAGGCTGCTGTTACTTCCTGTGAAGTTCACAAAGCCCCTCTTCCCTTTGCTTAGTCATCCAGAATGAAGCCTGGTGAGTCAGGCTCTCTTCCTCTTCCTTGCACCTCCGACACTGCCTTCAGTCAGACTTGTCAGGAATATTAAGGATGGCTTTACTGGCCATGACCTCTCTTCCAAACTGCAAAGGAAAATTCCTTTTAATTCTGTGGAGAAGCTTCTCTCCTGAGTCAAATACAACATAAAAATATGCTGCTGCTCCTGGCTCTGCCATCTGCTTCACGGCAGAGTGCTGGGGTGTCCGAGAGCACTATCTGTTGTTCCTGTGCCCGGGGAATGAAGGTATTTCTAATGTCATCTGTGGTGTCCTGGCTGATGGCACAAGAACGACCTGGTGCTGGAGGTGATGTCTCTTATCATCTTGTTACCGAATTAAGTCATATGGACCCTGCTTAGGCCCAAGCCTGGCCGAGGCTCTCTGCCTTCGAAGGGGCAGGTTCTTTTTCAGTTCAGGTTAAAGTAGGTGAATAACAAAACCGAAGGTGAGATGGACACAGCACAAGCTTTATTCAGTGGCCAGAGAATGGAGAAGCAGTTCACAGATCAACTTCTCACCCACCTGGCGAGAGGGATTTAATTATAGAGTAAAGCAAGGGAGAAGTGAGGCTAATGATGGGGAGGCCTATGCGTTAGTCTGCTGGGGAAGGGACAGGACTATTTTGAGGGAGTGGGATACCACCCCATTTTTATCCTGTTTTGGTCCTTAATGTCTGGTCATGGCCACTGGTAGGTGTGTCATTTAATATGCTAATATAGTAAAATCAATGTATAATGAGATTCAGGGTCTG
Source organism: Lipotes vexillifer (assembly GCF_000442215.2). Taxonomy (NCBI): domain Eukaryota; kingdom Metazoa; phylum Chordata; class Mammalia; order Artiodactyla; family Lipotidae; genus Lipotes; species Lipotes vexillifer. Next base: position 1,403,675 of record NW_006779398.1, on the reverse strand, counting down.
TCGGAGGTCAGATTCATTGCCATCTTGGTCCCAGCTGGTTCCTTCTGGTTTTTTTTTTGTTTTTTTTTTCTTTTTTTGTGTGTAGCTTCTTTTCTTATCTCTGGACCCTTTAACTTAAAAGATTTATGTTCACTCCTGCTAAAGGTGGGGAGTTAGCAGGTTTTGAGCAAGGACACTCCTGCTAAAGATGGGGGTTGATGGGTTTTGAGTAGCTTTGGCAACGATCTCTCTCAAATAGAACACACCGTTTCCCTCGGCTCTTAACAAACTGCCCCAGTATAGCATTATACTTCACCTCTGCCACCACCTCTGCCAAAGCTCTGCCACTGAATTGTAGTGTCCAATGGGCAGAATGAGGACACAGTCGTCAGATAAGCCTCCTTTGGCCAGGGCATGGTGGCAATGCGTGCCAGTGTTGACCACCAGATGCTTTCTACTTCAGGGCTGGCAGGGCAAAACCAGCAAGGGCCTGGAGTCCAGGAAGGTCTGCAAGGCTGTTTTGGGTGAGGAGAAGACTTGTTATCACTGTCAGTAGATGGGTGCTTCCTTCCTGCATCTGTGCAGAGATGATAGAAAATGTACATACAGCTTTTAAACAAATCATTGGTCATATAAGTAAGAATGACTTCATCTTCTCTGTGTGGGTTGGATATAAAACACCTGTTTAATTTTAACCATCATTATTGTGAGCCAGCCTTGTGGAAGTGGGAGAGAGCCATCTGCTCCAGAAAGGTGATTATGGGTAACATAATGAAGCTTCATTTGGCCAGCACTGATTGGGGCAGAATTGCATGGTGATCATGACAGCTTGGAGATCGGGAAAATTGGGTTTGAATAGGAGCGCTCCCACTTACTACCATTGTAAACTCAGACAATTGTTTAACCTCTTTTAGTCTTTGTCCCTTTATCTACAAAGTGAGGATAGATAATCATATCTACTTCATAGAGTTCTTGTGAGGATTAAATAAGAAAATGCATGTATAGCACCATGCCTGGCACATAATAAGCATTCAACAAATGGTTGCTATTACAAGAGATTTGGCAACAATTTCATGAGCAAGATTTATTACTGATTCAAGAGCTCATAGATCTTTTTAAAACATTTTTGAAACCTTTGTTCTTTGCTATAAAACTTAATATAAGCACTAATAATGTGAATATTCCTGTCTGTTACAATGTCACTCTTAGAGTTATTATGGGAATTTCCAGTCCTACATTTCTTCCTTCTTTCCTAGTCCAAGCTTCTGCATATTTTGCTAGATTCCACCAAATCATGACTACTTCACTTTGAGAAAGGATCCATTTGCTGCTCCTACTCAGGGTCTCAAAGTACTGATCTCTGCACACTTGATTTTCCACACCCCCTTTGCCAGTTGTTTTCTGAAAAGATATGGCTAACGGGAGACAAAAATGGGAAATTGGAGGACTAAGGGAGAGAAGCTAGGTTACTTCTTTGCCATCTCCCTTGGCTTTGGGCTGCATTTCTAGCATAATCTGAGTCTCCATTATTTCATCTCTTTCTGGCAGACCTCTCTGTGGTCACAGTTTCCACTGGGCAGGTCTCTGAGTGACTGCTTCTCTGTGGGTTCAGCTTCTGTCTGGATGCTCTGTATTCAGGCCTTTGGTAGCATCACCTCCTTTGTCTCTCCAGCTCTAGAAGAACTTTCGGCTGATACTAATCTCTGTGTGCTGACACTGACCTCTGAGTATCCTCACCATTCCCTCAGTGTCTTTAGCTCCTCCTATTCCTTTGTAACTAGTGGCCTCTATTAATAACCTCTATTGGACTACTTGGTCCGGATTCTTCCGCTGATTAGACCTGACTGATTCAATCATGGTGATTCCACAGCTGTTTTCTAAGCAACTGACCTAGTGTAGAAATTTGATTTTTAGTGAGCTTCCCCTTTGAGAGGACATTTACAAAAATAAGTATTGAAATATGATTCATTTCTTTCTTTATTCAAGAAAGCTAAAAAATTCCTGCTCTAGACTTTGATCACTAACTGATTTTTTTTTTTTTTTTTTGCAGTACGCGGGCCTCTCACTGTTGTGGCCTCTCCCATTGCGGAGCACAGGCTCCGGACATGCAGGCTCAGCAGCCATGGCTCACAGGCCCAGCCGCTCCGTGGCATGTGGGATCTTCCCGGACCGGGGCATGAACCCACGTCCCCTGCATCGGCAGGCGGACTCTCAACCACTGCACCACCAGGGAAGCCCACTAACTGATTTTGTTAGCAAATAGCTATATAGTAGAAATTCTGTGCCTGAGACTTACAGGTAAGAAAATACAATGAAGTCCAACACATAACCACATGCCCAGAGGACGGAAAAAAGACTCTTTATTTTCTTCATTCTTACTCTTAGTATCATAGTTCCTGATATTTAGGAGTTTGAAGTAGAAATAGTTCAATTAGTTTCAAGTTTATCCGAAATAAAAGAGCTTGGAATTATAAACTAAACCTCAAACTTTATGTATTACGATAGTTTATTTTTCCTCTGTCCTTCATTCATATAGTTCCTCCAAATCAAATAAACAAAAGAAAGAATAAACAAAAGAATGTTCGTTCTAATCAAATATTTTAAAAAAAGATAACTAATAGTAGCAAATAAATTTTCTTCTTAGTTGTAGGGAATCTCATAAAATAATCCTGATATTTCAGACTTGCTGCTTAAATCAATGCAGAAGAATCAAACTTACGACTTCCTTCAACTTTGTAGATCATCTGTAATTTGAGGGAAAAATAGCTGCCAAAGGAAAAAAGTGGATTAAATTCTGAAGTTTAGGAAAATCGTATTAACTAAACATCTCAAATAAAACATAACCAGATTCTTTCAGGCAATTAGAGGGCCACATGCATAACTTTCATCTTTGTGCAGATGGGCTGCATTCAATAGGAAAGAGAGCATCGGACATTCAGTGTGTCCTGAGCCATATGTCTTTGTTTAATTGCTTGAATTGGTTCTTTCTGTTTTCCATGCTCATTGGAAAAATATCATCAATCCATCAGAGTTATGGAACTTATCTAAAGTTGTGGAATATCTGCTCTGAAGGATTTATGTGACCGCTATGTTAATATAAATAAATACATTTATTAAATTGACCATTTCAGGCAAATGTGCACTAAGGTAAGCTAAGAATTATCTTAGTTGGTGTAGCTGGTGCTTAACAAATGTTATTGACCTTAAAAAATGTCACAGTTTGCCAAGAATAATGAAACTTTAATTTTTAAAGAAAACGTTATTCAGGAAGGAAACCTACAGTTTTGAGAACATTTCTCAAAACTGTCTATCAAAGTAACATATTCATAAAAATGAGTCAATTAGGGAAAAAATGTGATGTTTTAATTACACAGAAAGAGTTTGTAAAAGAGGAAACTGGATCCAGGACTTAGCTTTGGATTCCATCCTTATAAAAATGTAATATAGTATTGGAAACATATGTTCAAAGATTCATGCAATTCTAAAGGAAACTAGGAAACATCATATGGGAAAAAGTAAATGAATGTAACGCTTATTTATTAATTAACTTATTTAATGGACTATTTTTAAATTCAGTTTTAGATTTACAGAAGATTGAGCAGAACATACAGAGAATTCCCTTCCTCCCTGAACATAGTTTCCGTTATTATTAACATTTTGCATTGGTGTGGAACATTTGTTATCACTGATGAGCCTTTATTCACACATTGTTAACAACCAGAGTTTATAGTTTACATCAGGGTTCACGCCTTGTGTTGTATTGATATATTCTATGGGTTTTGGCAAACGTATAATGACACCTATTCACTGTCATAGTATATTTCAGAATAGTTTCACTGCCCTGAAAAACCCTCTGCGCTCCACTTAGTCATTCCATCTTCTCTTCTCCAAACCCCTGGGAACCACTGCTCTTATGCTGTCTCCATAGTTTCACCTTTTCCAGAATGTCACAGAGTCGGAATCATACAGTATGTAGACTTTTCAAATTGAATTCTTTCACTTAACAATATGCATTTAAGGTTCCTCCACATCTTCTCATGGCTTGATAGCTCATTTACTTTTATTGCTAAATAATATCCCATCATACAGATGTGCCATGATTTACTTATCCATTCATCTATTGAAGGACATTTGGTTGCTTCCAAGTCTCGGCAATTATGAACAAAGCTGCTGTAAACATTCATGTGCAGATTTTTTGTCTGGACATGAGTTTATAACTTATTTGTATATTTCCAAGAATTTTAACATTTATGACAGTTTTATGAAAAGTTTATGCTTTAACCTTATTCTTTAATTGACTTAAAATATTAACTAAATTGACAACTTTCTATAAAATATATATATATGTATTAGAAAATTTACCTAAAAAACAGTTGGAAGATCTGGATTGTCCTATAATTACTAAAAAATTGCATCAGTAGCCAAAGATATTCCCTCTAAGAAAATTCCAAGCACACATTCTCTATCGTTATGTTCAAACTAGTGTTCATGGAACAAATCATTTCAATCTTAATCATACTCTTCCAGGGCACTAAAAATTTATTTATGAAGCTAGTGTAATTTCAATACCAAAATGCAACAAAGATAGTAAGGTAACAAAGACATGAGCAGATTTTATTTATGAGGCAAGAATGCAAAAATCGTAAATAATATACTTACAAAAATAATTTAGAACATTTATAAGGCATAATGGTATAATCCATCATGACAAAGTTGAGTTTATTTCAGGAAGATAAGTTTGTATTAATATTAAAAATTAAATTAATATAATTTGCCATAATACAAGATTAAAGGAGACCATAAAATTACCTCAAGAGTTGCAGAAAAAGCACTCAATAAAGTATAATATTCATTGATGTTGATGTTCTTGGCAACTTAGAAACAGAAGGCAACTTTCTTAATCTGACTTAAGATCAACAGTAAACTTTATATACAGTGAGAACCAACTGAAGCCTCGACCTCTGAGTTTGGGAAAAGACCAAGATTCTAAGGACTACCTTTTTTGTTCAATATTTTACCAGTGTTTCTAGACAGTGTGGTGTGACAAGAAAAAGAAATGTGTTTAAGGATAGAAAAGAACAAAAATGTGAAAACTTATTTGCAAATCATATAATTGTACAAGGAATAACCCAAAGTGCCTACAAATAAATTATTCGAATTAATAAAAGAGGAAGGCAAAGTTGCTAAATGAAAGTCTGTATAGTAAAATAATTACGTCCCTATAGAACAGTAATAAATAGTAAGAATACAGACAAAAAAGTTAAAGATACCATTTATAATAGCACCAGGCATACAAATTATATAAAAACATATCTAACAGAACGTGTTCAAGAACTCTATGAGGAGATTTAAAAAATAATTGAAAGATATTAAACAATACCTAAATAAATGAAAAGATAAATTATGTTAATTTATTTTATCTCCAAATGATTTATAGATTTAGTGCAATCCTAGTCAAAATCATAGCATGTTTTTTCCATAACAATTGACAATCTGATAAAAAATGCATATGTAAATTCAAGAGACTGCATATAAATACAGTCTTGCAAGGAATTGTGCTACTGTATATTGACTTATTGCCTAGATACACATGTATAGAAATATGGAAACACTGTGTTATGCACCAAGAACTAACTTAGTGTTGTAGGTCAATTACACTTCAGCAAACAAACAAACAAACAAACTCATAGAAAAAGAAATAAGATTTGTAATTACCAGAGTTGTGGGGGGTAGGAAGAGGGGAAATGAGATTAAAAAAAAGACATTATAAAGCTATATTAATTAAGATAATGTGGCATGGATATAGATATAGACCGGCTAATGAAATAAAATGGAGAGCCCAAGAGCAGATGCACACACATATAGACATATGTATGACAGGGATGACATGGAAGGTTAGTGGAGGATGGACAATCTTTTTCATAAATTCTATTCAGGACACCTGTATTTATATGAACAACAAATCAAAATCCTACTTTATATCATACATAAAATGAACCCTGGGTTGATTAAAGACCTGAAAGTGAAAGGCAAAATTATCAACACAGGAAAATATCTTCATGATATCAGGGTAGGGTATAATCTATATCTATTGACTTCATGTTGGTGTATAAAAAAAAGAGATAATATAATAGTAGACAACCAACAATATTTATTGAATTGAATAGGCCATTCTTTTATGTTTTAAGATGTAGCCACTATGTTGTATATGTTAGCCTTCTTTCCTTAATAAAATACAAAACACTTCAAATGTGAAACAGTATAGCAGTGATATTTTTGTAGCATGGTGCCATGAGAAATACAAAATTTGCAAAAATGTCTTTTTATATGCATTGTGGTAAACTTATAGTATTCAAATACCTAATAGACTTTTCTTTTTTTTAAATTGAGGTACAGTTGATTTACAATATTATATAAATTTCAGGTGTAAAACATAGTGATTCACAATTTTTAAAGGTTATATTCCAATTATAGTTATTATAAAATATTGGCTATATTCCCTGTGCTGTACAATGCATCCTTGTAGCTTATTTATTTTATACATAGTAGTTTGTACCTCTTAATCCACTACACCTATTTTGCCCCTCCCCCCTTCCCTCTCCCCACAGGTAACCACAAGTTTGTTCTCTATATCTGTGAGTCTGCTTCTTTTTTGTTATATTCACTAGTTTGTTGTATGTTTTAGATTCCATGTATAAGTGATGTACATTATTTGTCTTTGTCTGCCTTATCGCACTAAGCATAAACAAATATCTAACAGGCTTTAAACATTCTTTGCCATTTACTTAATATAACGGTTTCTATTTTGTTATTCAAATAATATCACAAGTTGACATTTTATTTCTAAAATGTAAAAATAAAAATATATGAGAAGAAAGGGAAATAATAAAAATGCCAAATGGAATATGTTTGTGGACCTTGGAGGATTGTTTTTCTAAGGAGTAAAACATCAAATATGACTTACTTGTTTTATTTTTATTATTTTTAAAATAAATTTATTTATTTATTTATTTATTTATTTTGGTTGCGTTGGGTCTTCATCGCTGTGCACGGGCTTTCTCTAGTTGCGGTGAGCGGGGGCTACTCTTCATTGTGGTGTGTGAGCTTCTCCCTGCAGTGGCTTCCCTTGTTGTGGAGCATGGGCTCTAGGCATGCAGGATTCAGTAGTTGTGGCACTGGCTTGGTAGTTGTGGTGCACGGGCTTAGTTGTTCCACAGCATGTGGGATCCTCCCAGACCAGGACTCAAACCAGTATCCCCTGCATTGGCAGACAGATTCTGAACTACTGCACCACCAGGGAAGTCCCTGATTTACTTGTTTTAAAGACTACCTTCACTTCTAAAAAGCTACTAAAGCTCAAGTTATTTCTTCAAATATAATGCTTTTTCTTCATAAAATATTGGGCTCTATAGCAAAAATTTTAGAGAGAATTAGTTTTATATGTTCAGCTTAATATTGCAAAAGTTGCATTCCTAAGAAATTTTGTTATTAAAAGTAATTGTTTAACAGGGAAAAAGGAGTTAAGGACTAGAAAGTTTCAATCTTGCAATAACAAAGTGAATTTTTCTATAGGAATTTAAACAATAATAGTGCTTTTTGAGCTGTTATGAACTGAACATTTATGTTCCCCCCAAATTCATATGTTGAAGCCCGAACCCCCAATGTAACTGTATTTGTAGATAAGACCTGTGAGGAGGTGATAAAGATTAAATGAGGTCATATGGGTGGGCCCGTAACCCAGTAGGGCTAGTGCCCTTACAAAGAAGAGTAAGAGACACTAGAGTTCATTCTGCCATGTGAGGACACAATGAAGAGACAACCCTCTGCCCTCATGCATCAACACACCCAAGAGTACGGCACATATATACAATGGAATATTACTCAACAATAATTACAACTTATTGTTGAAAATCTCCAGTTCATCCCTTGTTGTAGAACATTTACGTACCTCTTCACTAAGGAGACAGTCACAGTTTGATCCTTATAGCAACATACATGAATTTCTCACACAATCTAGTCTTTGTTCTTAATAGAGTTATCCTGTAGCTAGGAAAAATAAAAAGAAAAACACTATGAGTGAAAATTGTTATGAAACACTATCAGGACAGTATTTGGGTGATATGTGAAATATCCACAAGGATCATAACCAGTTTGAAAATTATTTTCTTCTATATTATTATAGTGGGTGCTTTAAACATCCTTAGTGAGGTAGGTGGGTCAGTGTTATTGTATTATGATTTCACAGGTATGTAAACAGGCTCAGAGGCTCACAGGACCTGCTCTAGCTTAAGACCAATAATTAGTGAAACCAAGATTCAAATAAAATAGGATTCCAATCCAAATTATTGGGTTAGCCAAAAAGTTTGTTTTGGTTTTTCTGTAACATCTTATAGAAAAACCTGACTGAACATTTTGGCCAACCCAATACTTTCCTCAAGGCAATGTTGCATCTCCAAAAGCAAAACTACAGTTTGAAAAATAAAGGATGTTTTTCGAAGTTTTGTTCCAAAGTCTGAGACACGCGCTTGTGGCCAGTGGGGAGAAACTATTTGTGTGAAGATACTTGTGAAACTCAATAGCCTATTTGCTAATTTTCTTTTAAAAGAGAGCTTTGAGGGCAGATACTTGAGACATGCTTGCAGAAAAATCCTCCAGAATTTCTCTTTTACATTCAGCTTAACACCTACTTACAAGAGGGTTTATGCTGAACTTATGTTAGTAATATGATGAAATTTCGGCCTGTTTTTATTTTTATTTTATTTTATTTATTTATTTTTGGCTGCTTTTGGGTCTTCGTTGCTGCGTGTGGACTTTCTCCAGTTGCAGCAAGTGGGGGCTACTCTTCGTTGCAGTGCGCGGGTTTCTCATTATTACGGTGGCTTCACTTGTTGCGGAGCACAGGCTCCACACGCTCAGGCTTCAGCATCTGTGGCTCGCGGGCTCTAGAGCGCAGGCTCAGAAGTTTTGGCACACAGGCTTAGCTGCTCCGTGGCATGTGGGATCTTCCCCTACCAGGGCTTGAACCCCTGTCCCCTGCATTGGCAGGTGGATTCTTAACCACTGCACCACCAGGGAAGCCCCTGGCCTGTATTTTTTATACCTAGAACATTAGGTTTAAACTAAATTAAGGAGAGTCCTCGGTCTTTGGAGAGACACTTTATAACAGGGATTTATAACATAATCATCCATGTAAATTATACACTTAAAATCTATTTCTTAGGACTTGGAATTTCACTAGCTTTTCCAGTAGTTTACAGTTACTGTACCTTCACTTTAAAGACATTGCTGGTCATGTTTATGATTCATTTGAAGCTGACTCCGGTTAGGAATGAAAACCCCAGTGTATTGTTCTATAGAAAAATGCCATCTGCTTAGAGTGATTCCCTTTAAGATGTGGATTCAGAACTCCTTTGTTTTTGCAACAACCCGCTTTAGCTCTGGATTGGCTGTGGCCTGTCCGGTGGCCTGCGGGCAGGACGAATTTTCAGGTTGCTCGTCCGCTGACCTTGCACAGACCTTCCGTCGCCGCTGCCAACCGCACATGCGCTGCTGGCTCAGGGCTGTTCCAGTGTGGGGCTGTCCGGCCTGGGGGAAAGGATGATAAAGAAGGGTAGATGCCTGAGGATTTGGCTTTACTTGTAAAAACCTGAACCACGGAGGAGCCAATGAATGGCAACATCCCTAAGTGGGGCGTGAGGGATGTGACTGAAGAAAACTGCACCACGCTGCACCTGATACGTTGGTACGCATTCAGATAGAGGAGAACCCCTCCGAAACCTGGGGGCTTCTGAAGGTTTTCTCTATGAAGCATCTGTAAATACAGTCTCTTAACGTTTTTTTTAAAAAAACTGCATTGTGGTGAGAATCTGGCAATATATTCATCCGCTTACATCTCGACATACTGAGGTTCACCCACAAATTGACTCCCATGAAAAATCCCGTGGGAAAGAAGAGAGGAAACACCCTTAAAGCAGTAGCCTCCAATGTTGGGAGGAAAACAGAAAAAAAGAGAAAAAAGTAGTAGAGAAAGACAAAAAGTCATCTGAAAGCAAAGGAGAACAGAGAGAGAAAGATTGCAAAGAAATGGGAACACGTGAGGGGTAAAAGAAGGAAAATACTTTGAGGGAAACAACTTATATATCATCGGAAAATCAGTTTACCCTTTTTGAAAACTACCTACTGAAGAACTTTTCTATTTTTGAAATCACCTCTATTTATTCTTCACAGTCACTTCTTACTCATGACACCTTGTTTGATGGCACCACATACACACCAGTTTAGGCAGATACCATAGAAAAAAAGAAAGATATGAGGAAAAGGGGAAGGGAACAAATACTGTGTGTTGGACACTGTGCAGAATGTCATAATTATAAATGTATTAGATGTGTTTACATATGAGGAAGAAGAAATTTAAACAAAAGATTGAAAAGATTCTAACTAGTTAGATTGATAAGGAATGAATCATACAATTCATGGAAATTTATAGGACCTTACTGTTCTTTTATTTTTGCTGTAATCCCAACATTTTATTGGCATCTTTGAGAAGAATGGCATGTACTTAGAACCAATTTGATTTATATGTGGAGGGTTACTACTAATATGTACACAATTTGCATTTTAATAGAAAGTCTGTCAATAAAATACCCTAATAAAATAGTATCTCTCAAATATGCCAAGGTAGATTGAGCACCATACATTGTCCTATGTTTTGCCTAATCTGTTTTACCTGCTCCACTAGGGACCATCCTATTTGCATTTCCTTCCTTTCTTCTTCCTTCCCTCCCACCTCCCTCTTTTCTCCCCTTCCTCCTTTCTCCTCCTTTCCCTCTGTCTCTTTTTCTTTTGGGATAATCCTAGTCATCTCCCTTTTTGGTTGACTCATATTTTTTTTCTTTACACCATCACTGAAATGCTGTAGAAGGAGAGTGTCATGAAAAGATTAGCACATGAAATACAACCCCCTGACATATTGTATTCACACAATGCCTGTTTTGAGGAATTGTACAGAAGGTTTGGTCAATGTCACAATGCTCAGAATGTTCCTATTTTCAGATAATAAATGTTATCTCCAAGGGTGTGATTTAACCTGTGAGAGCAGGTTCCTCATTAACTCTTGATCACTGTGGTTACACTGTGCTGTGTTTTATTTCCAGATCCGGGCATCTTTCCTTAGGCCACCACAGAACATGGAAATTGCAGGTAGTATACACACAGCTCTTCCATTGTTCCTAGCAAGCAGTTTGGCCTAGAATGGGAATTTAAAATCACGGATAACGCCACAGCTTTACAAAACCCAGTTGTTAAATCTTCCTCTCTAAGACTGTTATACGCTGGGGCTTATAGAGGAGATACTGATTGGCTTCAGTGTGGGGTCGGTTTAGGTGTGGAGGTAGTTTGTGTTTAACATTCTTCTGGGAAAAGTCCCACTCACCCATGGGAAAGGAAGTCACAAGTTTGGAAGGTCAGCCACCTCTTGACCAGGGGAAGGAGGGGAGGTGGGCTGGGGGGTGGCTGAGGCCAAAGGAAGAGGATAACAGTGAGCTGTTTGTCTTTCCCTTTCCCAACCCTGGGCTCTTCACAGAAAAGTTACCTTCATACTGTGATGCACAGGGTTTAAAAATTCTGCGACTCACTTTAAAATTCCCCAAAGTATGGTAAGCAATATATTTCTAGTGCTTTTAAGCTTACTATATATGTTTTCATATATATTATTTTATTTGATCCTCATGAGACCTTTATGAATTATCTCCTATCCCCATTTTTGGGAGAGGAACAAAGACTGTGAGAAACTGTTGCTCTCAAGTCCACAAAGTAAGTCAACAAATTTTCATTGGCACCTACTGTGTGTCAGGCATGATGCTAAGTCAGTAAGAGTAGAGCCAGGGTGGAGACAAACGTTTTAGAATTCCCAGTCTCCAATCCTGTCCTGTTCCATGGCGCCTTGCTTCCTGATGAGTATAGTTGACAAAACTCTTCCTGGGCTTCCAGCCACATTTCTTTCTTAATGGGTAAAATTTTCCCTTCTTCCCTATTAAAATATATTAATAGTCAATGCTACTTATTTCTGACTGTGTCATTCCACTTATTAGAATGTAAACTCCCTGAGGAAAAGGATCATTTTTGCATTTGTTGTTGTTTTTATTTTATTTTATAGCATCCATAGCACAGTGTTGCTCACATTAATTGTGCAATATAGAATCACTGTATATATAAAGTTCCATAAACGTAATCAGTAGCCTTTGGATAGTTATAAAGTAAAATATGATATTTTTGAGGGGAGGAGATAAAAATTAGCTCGAGCTGCTCTTTTCTGAGGCACTTAATTATTTTAATCAATTGACATTCAATTCTGAAACATGAAGGAGGTGGAAGTAAGATTTGTCACAATATGTGGGACAAATGTAATCTTACTCATAAAAATATAGTTAAATTATTTTGAATATTCAGGTTTATAGTTTGATCTTGGAGATGTGTGTGTGTGTGTGTGTGTGTGTGTGTGTGTGTGTGTGTGTGTGTGGGTGTGTGTGTGTTTAGGAAAAGAATGTAATACTAATTAAATCCAGAATTGGAAGAAATGGGAACTGGGGACAGGGAGGCTGCAGCATTCTTTCATCCAAAGCAAAATCTCAAGAGCAAACATTTATGAGAGAGTTTAGTTTTCTGAGTGAGCTGATGAGCTCACCCTTCCTTTTCACTTTCCTTTCCAAATTACAAAGCTGAAAAGCATTGTCAATGGAAGCACCCTGTTAAGTCAGTGATCTATAACACCCTATCCTACCCTAGTTTTTGTTCCTTAAGTGCCGTTTAACCATCTGGGAAAATTAACATGACATTCCAAACATAGTCACTAAATTTTCACATGTTCACACTCAGTTGTAAACAGGTTCTAAGCGATATATAATTACTGTACCCAAGGGGGTCCAGACAAAAGTTCAGGTATTTCCTGTCCACACTCTACATCTCAGCCTTTTGTACACTTAGAGCCAGGGAACCTGATACGAGAATATTCTCCAACAGAATCTGGGGTTTAAGAGCCCTAAAATAAAAATTTAAAAAGTGTGAGTGTGTGTGTGTGTGTGTGTGTGTGTGTGTGTGTGTGTGTGTGTTGGGTCAGAAAGGCCAGAAAGGGAGGGAAACAGGGAAGCAGAAGAAAAAGGCATTATATGAAAACTCTATTAAAGTAGTGAAATTCTTTAAGAAGTACATCAAAAATAAAATTTGAATATTCTGCTGCAATTGAAATGGATAAACTAGGTCTATGTACCAATATGGATAGGTTAGATGAAAAATAATATTTAATAAAAATCCAACTTGCACAAAAATATTTAGCAATGCCCTAAGTAAAAAAACCCCAAAATTACATTTAGATGTATATATGTGTAGCATGATTATTTTTTTAAATGCCTTGAGTTATACATATATAAATATATGTAAATATACTTATAAATATATATGTATATGTATATAGAAGACTATACAACTAGAGATAGAAGACTTTACAACTAGAGATAGAAGATGATGCTTTTAGAGATTGAAGACTGTACAGCTAGAGATAGAAGATTATACCTCTAGAGGTAGAAGATTTACAACTAGAGTTAGTAGACTATACAACTAGAGATAAAAGACTTTGCCCCTAGAGATAGAAGAGTATACTCCTAGAGATAGAAGACTATAGAACTAGAGACAGAAGAATGTACACGTAGAGATAGTAGAGTATACTCGTAGTGATAGAAGACATTACACTTAGAGATAGAATATTATACTTCTAGAGATAGAAGACTACAGACATAGAAAACTATATAAGTAGAGATAGAAGACTTTACACCTAGACATAGAAGAGTATACTCCTAGAGATAGAAGACTATACAACTAGAGATAGAAGACTTTACAACTAGAGATAGAAGATGATGCTTTTAGAGATTGAAGACTATACAGCTAGAGATAGAAGATTATACTTCTAGAGATAGAAGATTTACAACTAGAGTTAGAAGACTATACAACTAGAGATAAAAGACTTTACCCCTAGAGATAGAAGAGTATACTCCTAGAGATAGAAGACTATAGAACTAGAGACAGAAGAATGTACACGTAGAGATAGTAGAGTATACTCTATATATATATATATATATATATATATATATATATATGGTTTTCTGGGGACAGAAAGGTAGGGAACAAAACTGGGGAAAGGTGAATTGAGTTTTAATATTTTATTTCCTTTAGTGAAGAAAAAAGATTAGTGTCAAATGTGGCAGGCAAATAATATTTTTAAATTATGAGCGGTGGTTCCATGGGCATGGTTGTTCTATTGTTTTATATATATATAAATTAACAATAAAAAGTGTACTTTTTTAATATCATTCATATGTTGAGAAAATTGATGGGTAATAAAACTTTGGAGGTTTATGATGTACATTACAAAAAGAAAAAATCTATCATATTTTTAAGTGTTCTGCTAAGAATTGTAATTAAAGGAGTGATAACTGTTTTTGATTGAAGTTTAGTTGATTTACAGTGTTGTGTGAGTTTCTGCTGTACAGTACAGTGATTCAGTTATACATATGCATACATTCTTTTTAATATTTTTTCCATTACGGTTTATCACAGGATATTTAATATAGTTCCCTGTGCTATACAGTAGGTCTTTGTTGTTTATCTATTTTGTATATAATAGTTTGCATCTGCTAATCCCAAACTCCTAGTCCTTCCCTCCCCCACACCCACTACCCCTTGGCAACCACAAGTCTGTTCTCTATGTCTGTGAGTCTGATTTTGTTTCATAGATAAGTTCATTTTATCATATTTTAGATTCCACATATAAGTGATATCATATGGTATTGTCTTTCTCTTTCTGACTTACTTCACTTAGTTTGATAATCTCTAGGTCCATGCATGTTGCTGTGAATGGCATTATTTCATTCTTTTTTATGGCTGAGTAATATTCCATTGTGTATATGTACCACATCCTCTTTATCCATTCATCTATTGATGGACATTTGGGTTGTTTCCATGTCTTGGCTATAGTGAATAGTGCTGCTACGAACATCGGGATGCATGAATCTTTTTGAATTATAGTTTTGGCAGTGATGATATTTTGTTTAAAACTGTTTGCCACATTACTTACTACTTGAGTCCCACTGATTATACTAATACTTTACTATTGCATTAGGAGAGATTTTTTGGTATTCACTTCAGTGTTCAATGCTGATGCATTAACTTAGGTGTTTTGTTTGAGTTTTCCATTCCTGAGAAGAAGTGATAATGCACTTTTATTTTTATATTTTCTTTCATTCATTATCTGTGCAGTTGTGGAATTTGCAATAAATTTGAGAAGAAAAAGAAACCCTCCTTCAAATCTTTGTTGTAGGAAGAGTGAGGTTGGGTCTAATCCTGCCTCCACTGGTCACGTCCTGCTTTTGGAATTAGCCTGGCATCTGACCTCTGGATGGGCTGTGTGAGATGGGAGGCTTCATGGTATTCTTTCTCCTTTACTTTGTGTTTCCTTGGTTGAGATTTTAATCCCTCAAACTTAAAAATTAAAAAAAAAATTGTTTTATTTAAAAATACTTTCCTTGATTCGTTTGCAAATATTTTCTCCCATTCTGAGGGTTGTCTTTTCGTCTTGTTTATGGTTTCCTTTGCTGTGCAAAAGCTTTGAAGTTTCATTAGGTCCCATTTGTTTATTTTTGTTTTTATGTCCATTACTCTAGGAGGTGGATCAAGAAATATCTTGCTGTGATTTATGTCAAAGAGTGTTCTTCCTATGTTTTCCTCTAAGAGTTTTATAGTGTCCTTTCTTACATTTAGGTCTTGAATCCATTTTGAGTTTATTTTTGTGCATGGTGTTAGGGAGTGTTCTAATTTCATTCTTTTACATGTAGCTGTCCAGTTTTCCCAGCAGCACTTATTGAAGAGACTGTCTTTTCTCCACTGTATATCCTTGCCTCCTTTGTCATAGATTAGTTGACCATAGGTGTGTGGGTTTACCTCTGGGCTTTCTATCTTGTTCTATTGATCTATGTTTCTGTTTTTGTGCCAGTACCATATTGTCTTGATTACTGTAGCCTTGTAGTATAATCTGAAGTCAGGGAGTCTGATTCCTCCAGATCCGTTTTTTTTCCTCAAGACACGGTCTTTTGTGTCTCCATACAAATTTTAAGATTTTTTGTTCTAGTTCCATAAAAAATGCCATTGGTAATTTAATAGGGATTGCATTGAATCTGTAGATTGCTTTGGGTAGTATAGTCATTTTCACAATATTGATTCTTCTAGTCCAAGAACATGGTATATCTCTCCATCTGTTGCTATCATCTTTAATTTCTTTCATCAGTGTCCTGTAGTTTTCTGCATACAGGTCTTTTGTCTCCCTAGGTAGGTTTATTCCTAGGTATTTTATTCGTTTTGTTGCAGTGGTAAATGGGAGTGTGTCCTTCATTTCTCTTTCAGATTTTTCATCATTAGTATATAAGAATGCAAGAGATTTCTGTGCATTAATTTTCTATCCTGCAACTTTACCAAATTCATTGATTAGCTCTAGTAGTTTTCTGGTGGCAGCCTTAGGATTTTCTATGTATAGTATGTCATCTGCAAACAGTGACAGTTTTATTTCTTCTCTTCCAACTTGTATTCCTTTTATTTCTTTTTCTTCTCTGATTGCCGTGGCTAGGACTTCCAAATATATATTGAATAATAGTGGTGAGAGTGGACATCCTTGTCTTGTTTCTGATTTTAGAGGAAATGGTTTCAGTTTTTCACCATTGAGAATGGTGTTTGCTGTGGGTTTGTTGTATATGGCCTTTATTATGTTGAGGTAGGTTCCCTCTATGCCCACTTTCTGGAGAGGTTTTATCATAAATAGGTGTTGAATTTTGTTAAAAGCTTTTCCTGCATCTATTGAGATTATCATATGGTTTTTATTCTTCAATTTGTTAATATGGTATATCACATTGGTTGATTTGCATATATTGATGAATCCTTGCATCCCTGGGATAAATCCCACTTGATCATGGTGTATGATCCTTTTAATATGTTGTTGGATTCTCTTTGCTCGTATTTTGATGAGGATTTTTGCATCTATATTCATCAGTGATATTGGTCTGTAACTTTCTTTTTCTGTAGTATCTTTGTCTGGTTTTGGTATCAGGGTGATGGTGGCCTCATAGAATGAGTTTGGGAGTGTTCCTTTCTCTGAAATTTTTTGGAGGAGTCTGAGAAGGATGGGTGTTAGCTGTTCTCTAAATGTTTGATAGAATTCCCCTGTGAAGCCATCTGGTCCTGGACTTTTGTTTGTTAGAAGATTTTTAATCACAGTTTCAATTTCATTACTTGTGATTGGTCTGTTCATATTTTCTGTTTCTTCCTGGTTCAGTCTTGGAAGGTTATACCTTTCTAAGAATTTGTCCATTTCTTCCAGGTTATCCATTTTATTGGCATAGAGTTGCTTGCGGTAGTCTCTTAGGATGCTTTGTATTTCTCCGGTGTCTGTTGTAACTGCTCCTTTTTCATTTCTAATTTTATTGATTTGAGTCCTCTCCCTCTTTTTCTTGATGAATCTGGCTAATGGTTTATCAATTTTGTTTATCTTCAAAGAACCAGCTTTTAGTTTTATTGATCTTTGCTATTGTTTTCTTTGTTTCTATTTCATTTATCTCTGCTCTGATCTTTATGATTTCCTTCCTTCTGCTAACTTTGGGTTTTGTTTGTTCTTTCTCTAGTTCCTGTAGGTGTAAGGTTAGATTGTTTATTTGAGATGTTTCTTGTTTCTTGAGGTGGGCTTGTATAGCTATAAACTTCCCTCTTAGAACTGCTTTTGCTGCATCCCATAGATTTTGGATCATCATGTTTTCATTGTCATTTGTCTCTATGTATTTTTTAATTTCCTCTTTGATTTCTTCAGTGATCTCTTGGTTATTTAGTACCGTATTGTTTAGCCTCCATGTATTTGTGGTTTTTACGTTTTTCTCCCTGTAATTCATTTCTAATCTCATAGCGTTGTGGTCAGAAAAGATGCTTGATATGATTTCAGTTTTCTTAAATTTACTGAGGCTTGATCTGTGACTCACGATGTGATCTATCCTCGAAAATGTTCCGTGTGCACTTGAGAAGAAAGTGTAATCTGCTGTTTTTGGATGGAATGTCCTATAAATATCAATTAAATCTATCTGGTCTATTCTGTCATTGAAAGTTTCTGTTTCCTTATTTATTTTCATTTTGGATGATCTGTCCATTGGTATAAGTTAGGTGTTGGAAGTCCCCCACTATTATTGTTTCTGTCAATTTCCTCTTTTATAGCTGTTAGCGGTTGCCTCATGTATTGAGGTGCTCCTATGTTGGGTGCATATTTATAATTGTTATATCTTCTTCTTGGATTGATCCCTTGATCATTACGTAGTATCCTTCCTTGTCTCTTGTAACATTCTTTATGTTAAAGTCTATTTTATCTGATATAAGTATGCTACTCCATCTTTCTTTTAATTTCCATTTGCATGGAATATCTTTTTCCATCCACTCACTTTCAGTCTGTATGTGTCCCTAGGTCTGAAGTGGGTCTCTTGTAGACAGCATATATATGGGTCTTGTTTTTGTATCCATTCAGCAAGCCTGTTTCTTTTGGTTGGAGCATTTAATACATTCACGTTTAAGGTAATTATCAATATGTACGTTCCTATGATCATTTTCTTAATTGTTTTGGGTTTATTTATGTAGGTCCTTTTCTTCTCTTGTGTTTCCCACTTAGAGAAGTTCCTTTAGCATTTGTTGTAGAGCTGGTTTGGTGGTGCTGAATTCTCTTAGCGTTTGCTTGTCTCTAAGCTTTTGATTTCTCTGTCGAATCTGAGTGAGATCCTTGCCAGTAGAGTAATCTTGGTTGTAGGTTCTTCCCTTTCATCACTTTAAGTATATCATGCCACTCCCTTCTGGCTTGTAGAGTTTCTGCTGAGAAATCAGCTGTTAACCTAATGGGAGTTCCCTTGTACGTTATTTGTCGTTTTTCCCTTGCTGCTTTCAGTAATTTTTCTTTGTATTTAATTTTTGCCAATTTGAGTACTATGTGTCTCGGTGTGTTTCTCCTTGGGTTTATCCTGTATGGGACTCTCTGAGCTTCCTGGACTTGGGCGGTTTTTTCCTTTCCCATGTTAGGGAAGTTTTATAATCTCTTCAAATATTTTCTATGGTCCTTTCTGTCTCTCTTCTCCTTCTGGGATCCCTATAATGCGAATATTGTTGCATTTAATGTTGTCCCAGTGGTCTCTTAGGCTGTCTTCATTTCTTTTCATTCTTTTTTCTTTATTCCATTCCACAGCAGTGAATTCCACCATTCTGTCTTCCAGGTCACTTATCCGTTCTTCTGCCTCAGTTATTCTGCTATTGATTCCTTCTAGTGTAGTTTTCATTTCAGTTATTTTATTGTTCATCTCTGTTTATTTGTTCTTTAATTCTTCTAAGTCTTTGTTAAACATTTCTTGCATCTTCTCGACCTTTGCCTCCATTCTTTTTCTGAGGTCCTGGATCATCTTCACTATCATTATTCTGAGTTCTTTATCTGGAAGGTTGCCTATCTCCACTTCATTTAGTTTTATCTTGTTCCTTCATCTGGTATACAGCCCTCTGACTTTTCATCTTGTCTGTCTTTCTGTGAATGTGGTTTTTGTTCCACAGGCTGCAGGATTGTAGTTCTTCTTGCTTCTGCTGTCTGCCCTCTCCCCCTGTAGTGTCTTTTCTGCAGTCTTATTTGCCACTAATTGTTCTGTAGTTGGAAAATTATTGTATCCACAGAGAAGACATTTTCTAAGGAGGTGAAAATTTTCCTCTGTGCTTTTCACTTCCGTATTATTTCTCCCTTCTCCCCTCCGCCCTCTCACCCTTTCTAAGCAAAAGGTCTTGTTCATTGTTGACTTCTTATCATTTGACGTCACTGCTACTGTAGAGCATTTGTATATCTACTCGCACGTGCTTCAGGACAGAATATTCCTCAGTATCCAAGGGAATGATGCTATTTATAATGGTAAAGAAATGGGCAGTGGGATCAAATTCCAGTGACACTGCTCAGAACTGGTCAAATCTCACCTTAAATCTAGATATAGCTCTTTCCTTTTGGCCAATAAAAACCTTTAAATAGGAGGTACATCAAATTTTACCTTAGGAATTGAAGATATTTGTTGAAGCTAAGACCTTACTGGACAAGAAAAGGTGTTTCAGCCTTGCAGCATTTGCAATATTATACAAGAAAAGCTGCTAGTAGTGCTGGCATTTAAAAAATTAAAAATCTTTAATAATTTGTTTTTTAAGTTCCTTCCTATTGTGACCACAAGATAAGCATTTTTTCATATTTTTAATTGCTTGGCATATGGTATAAACAAATTTCATACAAATTCAACAATTTTACATAAGTGAGAATGATTGTGTGTGTGTGTGTGTGTGGTTTTTTTTGTTTGTTTTGTTTTTTTTAAACTGGCAGGTTTCCTATTTCCCATAGATTTTTAAGAAATCTTAGGAAACTTAACAACTTTTGGTAGAAAAAAATTCTGGTGAGCCCATTCGAGACTTACTCTGTTTAAAGAAAGCCAGGTTTTTTGTTTGTTTGTTTGTTTATTATAGACACTATTAACACTGTGCTTTAACAACTTAAATACTTTGAATGGACAGGAAAATTTTTTACATACTCTTTACGTCTGTGTTAACATATATAACAGTAAAATGAAAGTTAAATTTTAGTGAAAGAAATGTCTTGATTTCAAATGCTTACAGGGGAATGAAAATCTAAAAACAAGAGAAAAGTTAAGGAAATTAAGTTTTGAGGTTATATTGATAATAAATTGCATGTGTTTCCTGTCACCCTGCTTCATCTCTCCTCAGCAACGTCCTTTTCTGTGTTGACCATCTCCAGTTTCCTCCAATTGGAATAAATCCTTATATTATGATGGTACCTAGATTATCCACTGCTAGACATTTTATAAGTTGAAATCATTCTAGTTTCGAAGAGTAGGTTGTGGAACATAATAGTTACCTCTGCGTTTCCCAGTGTGTGCTTTATAGAGTCTTAGAACTGAAAGCAAGTCTGTGAATAAAAGGGCTCTGGGGCCAAAGGAATGTGGGAAATAGTTCATATCATGTTTTCTCTTGGAATTCATAATGAACTTAAGTATAATTAAAGAACTGATACCTGGGGTATAAAAACTTGTTTAACTTGTTTAATTACTGATTTCTAAGACAATAGACCCATTAAGTTTAATGTTATCGAGCTAGTGCTCTGAGACCCATCATTTAAGGAGCAGTAGATTAATCAGACTTTTATATATGAATGGTTTTGGAAGTTAATTTTTCAGGCTATTTCCTTAACTTGCATTTTGGTTTTTTCTCTTGTTATATTTGTAAATTACCTCCAGTGCAGGGAATTATTTCTAGCAAAATGTAATTGAAAGCAGATACCTCAATCTCAGTGTTTACTAAGCTACCATGTGCAGAAAGGAATCTGTTAATAAATGATCAATAATATCATCAAAAGCTAGCATTGTCATTAAAAACTCTTCTTATTAGTGCATTTTAAAAAATTCAGGGTAATAGAATTTGAAATTTTAAAACTTAATATTGGTAAATATGAGATACTTTGAAAAGAAAGCAAACAATAATTGGAAATGAATGTATTACAAATTGCAACCTAGGAAAGGTTTCTAGGAAGAAGTAACTGCCTATTTCTTGAACTAACCCAAGGTGTTAGTTATGGTTAAAAACATTACCAGGAGAGGAGCAAAACTGAAAACATTAGCTTGGCCTTACTCAAAGTTAGAATTTTTGTAATCCTAATTTGCCATATCTTAAAGGATAAAAGAACTGTAATATCACATAGAATAATTTGAATAATAATAATGGTTTGATAAAGTGGGTAAATGGGTTACAAATTAGTACAAATGGGAAAAAAATAGGGCTTACTAAAAAGAATTAAAAGGAAACACAAGAGTAAATAAAGACATATCTAAAATGTTTTAATTCATGGAAAATGTGAGCAAGATCCTTAATTCCTCAAATTCAGAACATGTACAATAGAGCAGCTCTCTTTGAATCTTGAAGTTTGAAATAGTAGTAGGATCAAAGGGGACACTTTACATAACAATCAGAGAGGCTTAAGATGTAAATGAGTTCAAGGGAGATTCTAAGATATTCATGAATAGCCTGTGATTTTAAAAAATGTTGTAGCTACCTCAAATGGTTATTGGAGCTGAAGAATGTTTAAATGAGTAAGATTCATATTGCTGACTTTCTGATCAATATAATGAAGTATTTAAGAGCATGGCCTCTGGAGTATAACTGCCTCGTTTGTCATCGCAACTTCTCCATTTACGTGTGATGTTTGGATGTTCCTCACTTCTCTAATCTCATTATTTTCATCTGTAAAATGGGGAAAATAACAGAACCTCTCTCACTGGTTTGTTGTAAAGTTCTTAGCACAGTGCCAGGTACACAGGAAGTAGGTTAAAAAATGTTAACTATTGTGATACTCTTGTAAAATGCATGATTGGCGATGCTTCACTGGACTTTTAAGGACAGGAAATCCCCAATCACTCCTCAGAGCTATACTAAAAGACCAGATATTGAGCTTGGAGGAAACTGGCAAGATCTACCGTATTTTTCACCTCTTACATAATATTCCCAATGGTACAAGTTTGAAATTATATAACTGTTTTGAAGTTTATTATATGTCCAAATCTGCCATCAATGTGCTTGATAATATTCTGTGCCCCATAGAAGCATCCCTGAGCATTTTAATTTAACTTCTTTTATTACTTCTTTGCAACTATTTACTTACCTCTGGACTGGAAGAGAATCCTTTGCCTTGCCCCTAGTGATCAAATTCTTTCATTTTGAATTTTGTCTGATGAAGAAAGTTGCTTTTCCTTAACTATTGAAGTTTTCTGAGTGTATTTACTGTAAGTAATGAACTTTACTTCTGCAATTACAGCTTATTTGATTGAATTTTCCACTGACTGAACAAAACATCTGTCCTACTGGGACCATGCATAGACTCTGATCTGGGTACAATATGCTGTTAAAATATAGTAACATCTGCAGTCCATTAATTTCTAAAGCAATAGGCAAGTTGGGCTTCCAAATGGGTTCAGGCAAGTTTATACTTGGGAATTCTGTTTCTTTGCTTTCCATCTAAATGGACTGAGACAACTCATGCTTTCTGCCTTGTTTAATAAAGAAATATAAAAAATAAACAGTATTTGATTTGATGCTCTATTTTATTCTGACTACACTAACTATCCTCAGAGATAATAGAAGTAACAATGGTGAGAAGGCACTTAATTATAATTTTACTAACATCAGGAGGCAGTTACTGGATTGCTAAGTGATATGAAGATATTTTGTGATAATAGCACTTTTATGTGGACTTCTTTAAAAATTAAGTCTAAGGATACTTGAAAGGTGGGAAAGAGGATCCTGGGAATGTAAGAGTTTTAAATTTTTCCTGAAAGTACAGTGAAAGACTGTCATTATCATTACCTTTGTTTCTTGTTCCTTACAGAAATATTCTAGTCAATACAGAAATATTTCTCTAATAAAATCTAGATATCATTTTCTGCACCTTTACGTTTTAGAAAAAAACAGGTGAGGCATAAAGAAATCATACAGAAGGAATAATGTTGACATAAAGAGGCTCACTGCAGCTGCCAATGAAGGTCATTCATTTCTTATGTAGATTTTTGAGGCACCATATCATTTTACCTAAGTTTGACTTGTATTTCTCAATCAATAACCAAGGTCACTCCAATGTTCAAAATAGAAAATACTGTCCACCGAAGTCTGTGTTAGAAAAGTAGGGTTGTAGAAATGGTTCATGTTTACTTATGTTTTCCATGCTTCCCTGCAGTCCTGGTTGCCTTGTGAGTGGTCTCTGACCATGAGATGTGGTTAGAAGTAAAGGATGCTACTTCCAAGGCTGTTCTTTCAGCCTTCTCTGTTCCCCTCCCTGGTCAGCCTTGGAGGTCAAGTGCTCTAGATGGCAAAGCTACAATGTAAGGGGGCTTCTTTACTTACATCAGGCAGGCCCATCAATAAAAAATAAATATTTTTAGTATTAAATTTCTGAGACTTAGGTCTGTTGTAGCACACATATTAAGCATCTCAACATCATTACTAAGTGTAACGTATAATCCTAGTTAGGTAGTTATGATTGTATCTGTGAGAGTGAATGTTATTTAAGAGGGATTACCCATGGATCTTTAAATATTTGGCACTTTCTAAATTATGTGTTATGTCTGTTCCTCGGTTCAATAAGATACAGCATTTGTACTTACACATGTACAAACATATATATACGTATTTTGAAAATGGCCTATTTGGTTGCCAGCTTAGCAGCCCAGAGACAAACATATCACAGCTATTTTTGTGACGGGGGGAGAGCCTAGGAGTAGGCTCAGGAAGCCTCCTTAAAGGATGACCTTGTAAATGGACAGGAGTCAGAACAAGAGAATCGTCAAGTGTCAAGGAAGGGGTGAAATGTCCTTCTGAGGAGCATTCCCTGAGAGAAGGCTTTCAGGAGTCCAGAGCAACCATGAGGCCGAGAGGAAAAATCGGGCCATGTCATTGTTACTTTGGGACCTGCTGTGTACAAACTGCCAGATTAATATTGAAGGTTCTTTCTTCTTCCCTCTTACAGATATGGATGGAAACACACTGATGGGGAAGGACTGGGCCCCTTAAGGTAATCTGATGCACTTTCTCTACCACTTTTGCACATCTTAAATGGGTTTTAAACATCCCAAAATGTCTACAATGTGTTCATTTCCTGTGGTGGATTTACAGTGTGTGACAGGAAATCCATTTCTTTTCCTGTAAATGCTAAATTCATTAACTTGGCCCAGAATTCAGGCTCAATCTTTGCACTTGCTGCCATAGCAACCAGTGTCGGCACTTTTTTTTTCTTTCTATTTTTTTCTCCCACTGGAAACAGGGTAGTCACATGTTGCAGCAAGAACTGTACGCCATCAAAAAAATATTTTAAAGGCACCTAATACTCTCATACCAAGATCTCTTCACACTGTCACCTCTGTAGACTACATACTTCATAAATCCATAATCACATTACAGACCACAGCATTCTAAACCAGCAGAGTATGGCATTCTGTAAGATCTCTTCATTAGATGGTTTCTTCTTCTCTTTTTCAAAGTTATTCGCATCAGTGAGAGCTATTTGAAATAATGGGTGTAATGGATTTTTCTTCCCCATCTAACAAAGTGCTCTACAGAGCAGTGATTATCATTGGAGGCAAGTCCTGGGCAAGGTGCTTGACTTAAATGATCTAAATGCTTTTATGTCTCTTAATAATGTCAAATGCTTTTATGTCTCTTAATAATGTCACATTACAATTCCACACACACTGGAGTATCATCTGCTTTCTGCCTAAAAAAAGAATGCCACAAACATTGTCCTGGTTTCTAAATAGCAGAGGGAATAATTATAAAAAGCAAAACAAAGGGAATGATTTTCCCCGCCCTGAATACTAGTAGGGTTGGTTTGGTGTGGTGGCTGAAAGAGGAAGAAAAAAATAAAGCTCACTTGGTGTGCTTGCCCGAGACTTAGGAGGTCTTATTTTTTTTGTGTGTGTGGTACGCGGGCCTCTCACAGGCTCTGGACGCGCAGGCTCAGCGGCCATGGCTCACGGGCCTAGCCGCTCCGTGGCATGAGGGATCTTCCCGGACCGGGGTACGAACCCGCGTCCCCTGCATCGGCAGGCGGACTCTCAATCACTGCGCCACCAGGGAAGCCCAGGAGGTCTTATTTTTGAGGGTCCAATGTGCGGTATACTTAGCACATATCCTGTTGGTAGGGTTTTGGGCATACCTACACCAATTCACAGAGGAAATTATATAAACACAGGGAAATTGTAAGACTTTGTCATAGCAGAGCTAGTTACTAAATAGCAACAATCATCAGAATTGTATGTACTAAGGGGCAAGGCCCATGTGGTTTAATTCACTCCCACTATTTAATTTTCATTTTAAATGTAGTATCCGGAAACTACTCTGAGGTGGGAGAGTACTCAAAGAAGAAAGAGCCATTAAGTTATAAGTGCAAAGCAGATACATCATAAAGGCTGAAGAATGGGTGATGGCTTATTGTCTTTTTTTTTTTTTTTTTTTTTTTTTTTTGTGGTACGCGGGCTTCTCACTGCTGTGGCCTCTCCCGCTGCGGAGCATAGGCTCCGGACGCGCAGGCTCAGCGGCCATGGCTCACGGGCCCAGCCGCTCCGCAGCATGTGGGATCTTCCCCGACCAGGGCACGAACCCACGTCCCCTGCATCGGCAGGCGGACTCTCAACCACTGCGCCACCAGGGAAGTCCTTATGGTCCTTTTTACTTTTTTTTTTCCTGGCTTCTTCATGTTCTCTTTTACCTTCCCTCACAACTGAGATAGTTTACCTTTCATGATTATCTCATTTCCCTCTATATTCTTAGGTCTGAAATAAATCCAGGTCTGTACAATAAGATTCCACTATTGTATATTTCCATTTCTCTCTTTCTCAAATTATTTCCTTTATTAAACATTATTGTGCTCACCCAGTAAACTAGGGTTGAAGTCTTAGTAATGTACTTTAGTAAGCAAAGACACCTATAATCCAGATAATGCAAATACTATTTAAAAAGTAGAGCATTTTAAGCTTTGCATTGAGATTGTATTCAGCTATCCAAGGTTTGCTAAGATATTGCATGGATTAGGAAGTATTTCATTGAAATAAGTATGAGAAAAACTTTGAACAATAAAACTGAAATATATAAGGCAGATATGAAGCCTAAGAAAGGTATGGTGAGAGTAAACTCAGAATCAATAAAAGCTTGAAGAGCTATAGACCAGGGAGATACGGCAGCAGATACAAATTGTAAAAACTGACACCTCTCCTCAGGCACCCGATCTAGTGCCTGAGAATTGCAACAGTAAAGATTTACATAATGTGCACATCAATTATATGTGCTAGTAGGAGAAGAGGAGCTGACTAAACGGGAAATACTTCCCAGGGGACTGGGACTTGATAGAGAACTAAAGGAAGGGTTCAGGGTTGAAGACAGGTGGGGGAGGGAAGGGCATTCTAAGACCTGAGAAATGCAAGAACTATGACACTTGTCAGAAAGCTCTTCCTGGGACCATCTTTGACTAAGGCAGGGTAGTGGAAAGTGACACTTCAGGATGCCGAATGAAGAGGAATCAGTCGTTTGGCCACCTGGGGGAAGATGAATGGGTCAAATATTGAGGGACTGTAGTAGGATAGCAGTTGTGAAATGGCAAGTAAAGGAAAGATATTAGTTATTTTAAGAAAAACAAAAGTTAATGGAACTGAATAATTAAATCTAAGACATATGTAATAATTAATTTCAAAATCAATATTTGTAAAAGAAAAAAGCTCTCTATAGTTGCAGTCTTTTATTTTCATTGAAAATTACGACTTTCCCCCATTCTTCTGGAAATAGCTCTCATCTTCCCTTGAGAACCTTCTCCTTGACTCCAACCAAGTAGTTTTGGTGGTGGCTCCCTTGGCTTCCTTCCTTCCTTTTCCTGACCTGGGGGTGGCCACATGACCTATGCTTGTCCAATCAGGGCTCTGCACCTCCTAGCTAGTTTGGTTAAAGGGGTAGATAAGTGGCCCAAGATAGGCCTTGCTCTATGTGGTTGGAGTTGTAAAGATTGAACCTTAGAGCTGCAGGTGGCCATATTCCCCGGTAAAGATAAAGCCTGGGAGAATAGAGCTGACAAGCAGTGAGCAGCCAAGGTGAGGTGTGCATGCACACTTCAGACACAGAGAAAGAGAGACAATGAGACAGAGAGAACAAGAGAGACAGAGACAATGGCTTCAGCATCTGAATCCTTCATTACAGTCCCCAAAGTCTGTAAAGCTGTCTCGACTTCTCCATTTCTTCACTGAGTCAAAGAATTGGCCCAGTATCCACCCAATGGACTCTTATTTTCATAAGATAGTTTGAGTTGGGTTAATGTCATCTGTAACTAGAATCCTAATTAGTGTATTTCCCAATGAGATTGGGAAAGTGTCATCAGATAAACTGAAACATTTTGTTTTGGTTATTAATTGGAAGTGATGCATTTGCAGATATGTCAATTCCACTTGAAACCTGTAAACAGTTTATGTTTGCAGCAGTGATTATAAGGTAATAGAAGTAAAGGGCTAGATTTTATCACTTTGATCTATTTTTTAAAAATGTCTGGGGGTGGTGGTAGTGGTGGTGATGGTGGTGATACAGAAGGTGATTTCTAGAAAAAATATATCAGAAATAACTGTTAAATGTTTCATAAAATTTAACAACTCTGCAACTAAAAAGACTGTGTTTTGATTAAGGTTATTTCTGTTGAGTTGTGTTATGCTCCAGGAACATATTTAATTATTGCAAACACTTTATAGAGCCTCTAATGAGAAATGGTTGGGCCAGGAGCCAGGCTAAAGCAGAGCTAAGAACTGTCTGCAAGTCTGCTGCTTTAGACAAGGGAAATGGTGGTAAAGTACTATTTCATCCCTTTTCTGTGGCTTGAAGATTTAAATTCACCTTTCTTTTAGTTTTTAAAGGACTTTAATAAAGATAAAGGTTTTGTTTATGACAATTAAGTAGTTATGCATTGTAGGTCATTGTAAGAATACTGGAGCTAAATGATGTTAATTTAAAACAGTAATATATGAGAAGTTGCAATATGAGACAGTTCTTGAACTGAGTGATAGCAAAGTCTTTCAGATTTGATTTTGATAAGTGAAAATACAGTGGGAAAATGATTTAAGAAATCTTGGTAACACATTTCAGAGTGATATAATACATTACAAAATGTTGTCACCTCTTGGCTTCTTAGGGCAGTAATCTAGTTTCTAGATAATTTTAGTACCATTTTTATTTGGTCCTAACCTGTAATCTTCCAATCAGTTTGATATTTTCTAAGTACATGTGCTAAAAGTAGTAAAGAAAGATGTTATTTGTAGGCAAGAAAGTATTATATAGATTATTTTATTAACTATATTATTGCCCATCTTTGGATGATCAAAGAAGAATAATGCTGTGTACAGAATTGGGAATCAAAATAAAAGATAAAAATAATCACTACTCTATATTCAGCTTTCATGTTGCCTAAAATTCCATCCCCACCAACAGAAAGAGTGGCTGTCAGTTTCCTCTAGGGGAATCTTTTACTGAGTCTTATCTTCTCAGCCCGAGGAACTTGGTTTAGCAGTTTTTAAATCTATCTACTAAAAATATCATAATTTGGAAACTTAGCTGTGACTTAAGTTTTTCCTGGTGATGCATCAGGGATCTAACAGGAAATGTCTATTATACAGCAGTTCTCAAAATGTCATCTTGGGAACCCTGAGGATCCCTGAGACCATTTTAGGGGATCTGTGAGGTCAAAAATATTTTCAAAATAATACAAAGATGTTATTTGTATGGGTTTACTATTACTTTAAGTAATTGATAAATAAATATTTTAAAATATTCTCCATTTCAATTTCAAGTATGATAAATAGTGACAGGTAAACAAAAGCTCTTTGGAGCTCTCATTAATTTTTAAGAGTATAAAGGGGTCCTAAGACCAATAAACATGAGAGCTTTAGAGAGCTGCTGTTACTTTACAAAGCAGTAGTGTATTTCCACCTATGTGGAAAAGTGGAGACTTAAGCACATTGATCAATGAATGATAACTCCCCTGATTAAGAGAAGGGACAGTGTAAACTGAGAATGGTCGTAGTGGTGAAAACGGGTCATTTTTCATTGAACTTTATGAGGAAGCCCTCACTCCCTGGCACCCACCAATTTTAAGCATGTCTGTTTTATATTACATGTGTTACCTAATATTTAATAAGGGTTCTTTCTTTGCCCCTTCCCCATGTTGTTACATACAGTATATAGAGTGTCCACTGAGAAAAATTCTAGTGTGATAATTATACTGGACACAGGGATTAGTCTAAGCAGCATCAACTGCTACACATTTTGCCTTGATTATCTAGGGGAAAAAAGTAGGTAATAACCTGAAGATGGCAAATAGTTGTATTCAATTTAGATTATAAAACATGGAGACATTGCTTATGACACCTATATAGTAATAGAAATGTGGTATTTATGGCTTTTAGCCATGCATGGAATTCAGCTGGAGCCAATTAGGTGGAAATACTCAGGAGGAACATATATAGGAAAACAAACTAAATTCCTTCATATGCTTCTCCCCATAATTGTTTCAGGGCAGAACATGCTTGAGAGATCACATTCCTACAGATTACTCAGCAGAATGAAATATTTCTCTAATTCATTACAAACCAATAGTGCTCTGAAAAAGGAGTGCTGGTGGGGGAAGGGCATGCAGAGGAGGGGCAGCAAGAGATCCCAGACCCAACCTCTGGATTCTCCTTGAGAAGTCAGATCTTACATCCCATCAGATATAAGGTTAGATGTACATCCATGCTGGGCCTTTGTGTGATGTTGGGAGGACTTCCTGGTGATTAATACCCAGCTTTCCCAAGCCTCAAGATTATTCTGGTTACTCAAATGGACAGTCCACAAAATGATGAGGTCAAAGTGTCAAGGTCATGAAAAACAAAGAAGGGATTGGATCCCTGGGTAAGAAAAAGGAAATTAGTGTGATAATTGGCAAAATTTGAATAATATTTATAGATTAGTACCATATTAATTAATTATTAGTACTGTATTCATGTTAATTTCCTGATTTTGGTAATTGTGCTGTGGGAGTCTGGGTGAAGGTAATGTGAAAATGATACTATTTTTGTAACTTTTTTACGAGTTTGAAATTATTTAAAATTTAAATTTAAAAAATTTAGGTGAAAAATTACAACTATCAAGGCACTAATAAACCTACATCTCAGTCAGGGTTGTAATTGAGAATGGAGGCTGTGGCACTGGGATTCCAGGGTTGAATCCCAGCTCCACTACCTGCTAATTGCATAACTTTCAAATCAATCTCTAAGTGCTTCAGTTTCCTCATCTGTAAAATGAAGAAAACAGTGCTTCCTACTTTGTAGTGTGGTTGTGAATATCAAATGAACTAATGTACATAGAGTGCTTAGAAAAGTGCCTGATTCAATAAATGTTTGTTAGAATTATGAAAATTATTTGTGCAGCAACAATTGTTCTGTAGGGAATATTAGAATGAAATACAATGTCATTAGTTCTACCTCTAGGTAAGAAACTATATATAAAGCCATGTAGTTGTCAGCTATGCAGGAGCTTAGACAAATTAGTGGTCAAGGAAGAAGCAAAAAGTTATAATGATGGAATGTCTGAAATTGCAACAGAGGAGCACAGGGGTAGAGAGGTTAGGGGGTCAGGGGAAACCAGTAATGTGACATTTCTAAGAGACTGGAACTTCTAGCAAGGCAGTTCACTATTAGCTCAAGGAAGAGTACTTCTGAGTAACTGATGTTCAAGAAATGAATTCCATGCCACTCTCTCACTTTGTCTCAGCTTACCCTTCCCCCTCCCCATATCCTCAAGTCCATTCTCTAGTAGGTCTGTGACTTTATTCCCATATTGCCCCTAGGTTCTTCAGGACCACTTTTTTTTTTTTTTTTTAGATTCCATATATATGTGTTAGTATACGGTATTTGTTTTTCTCTTTCTGACTTACTTCACTCTGTATAACAGACTCTAGGTCCATCCACCTCACTACAAATAACTCAATTTCGTTTCTTTTTATGGCTGAGTAATATTCCATTGTATATATGTGCCGTACTCTTGGGTGTGTTGATGCATGAGGGCAGATAAAAATGTGCAGGGCTTGCACTGGGTTGCATTTATATGCCTTGTTATTTCTACACAAAAATGCCCAGCCCAGCTTTTGTTAATTGCTATTTAGAGCGATGGTGATTAAAGTAAATACAGGAGTACAAATAGGAATGCTTTAAAATAATGGTGTAATCATTACTAATTCATTTTATATTTATTGTGGTACTAATTCTAATGAATCTTCTTGATATTAATGTGGATGTTATAAGTACTCAGATTGAATTTTTCACTGTGAGTCAGTATTAATTAAATGAATGGTTATTATTACCTGTATAATGGGTCTAGAAGGAATATTATTTTCACATTTATAGAAATCAATAGTAATGCTTTAATAGTAAAAGCTGTTTTTACTCTTTCAAAAAGAAAAAACGAAATGAATTCCCACACAGTATCTAGGCCCAAGGGAAGTTTAAGGGTTTTTTTTTTCTCCACATCTTGTTTTATATATGAATCTGCTTTGGACCATCCTGGTGCAGCACACAGAGGGGAGAATGTGGTTAAGATTAGCATTAGAACTCTTAACATTCCAACACAGCAAGGTCTGGAGGAATGGGGGAAGAGTTTCGAATCACCTAAGCCATTAGCTGTGGGAGGATATGCCATGGGAAAACTGGACCTGGGATCATAAAATACATTTGGTCTGGCTCAGTGTAGCTCAGTGTGTACAATTTCCACCCTGTGGCTTTGCTATTAGGGCCAGCTGTAGTGCATTGGACTCACCAAAATTTATATCCTGGAATTTCGCTCATTCTAGGAACTCAGCACTTCTCTGCGAAACTTTGAAACTAAGCATAAAGCCACCTAATTGTCAATTGTCAGCTAATTTCAGGCCAGGAAATTAGTGTAATGAACATTTGACAAAGTATAAGAATCAGAACATTGAAATCAAATAGGGGTTTCAATGGGTTACTTGGCTCCTTCCTTTACCTCAGTGTTAAAATCCTCACCTCTTCTCCAGCCATAGCTGACACTAATCATAGCTGTGCCAGCCAGGGCCCAACCAGGAAGCAGGAATCACTAAATATTTTAAACAAAGGGAGGAACCTCAGGAGAGGTGGAGGGACACAAGAGGTGGTGTTAGCAGAGCCCAAACAAAGGGCTGCCTCTTGTGACAAAAAGCCAGGACCATTAAGGTAGGGACCTAGAACCATGTAAAATGCTGTGTGAGGCATGGAAAAGAGGGAGAGATTGTGTATTTCTCTGTTCCTTCTACCTTTAGTCTTCTCCCAGTGCCTCTGACTGGCCAAGCATGCCAGAAAGCCAGCTGGCAAGGGAGCCTGGAAAACACAGTCTGCAGGAACAGGGCAGGGGTACACCTGTGTACAGATGGGCAGCAATCACTGCGACGCCTCTGCCCGTGCCAATGGCACAGGCACTGTACTGGGAGAGGCTGCCCACCTGCAGCCATGCCTTTTAATTTTTCCAAGCAATTCTGTGAAGTGGTTACTATTATCTCAACTTTATAGGTGAGGAAATGGAATCCTGCAGAGGTTCAGGTCTCTGTCTGAGGTTGCAGAGCCAGAAAGGAACTGAGGCCACGTGGTTCTATACATACTCATCCTGTAGTCTGCATCTGTTCAGCACTTCAAAGCTCACTCTTTATTTTGCTGGAATTGTGGATTTAAAAATACTGGAGGAGCAGAGTCAAGATGGCAAACTAGGAGGACGCGGAATTCGCGTCTCCTCACAACTAGGGCACCTACCAGGCACCGGTGGGGGACCACAGACACCTAAGGGGACGGGAGGAACCCCAGTGACAGGGTAGGACGTGGGGCGTGGGGGGAGTGAGGGGGGAAGAGAAGTGTTGGCGGGATGGGACTGGTGCCCCTGAGGGGCGGCCGGGGGAGGGGAAGGGATCCCACGCCCTAAGGGGGAAATCGGGAGGCCATTGGGAGGGCAGAGGATCAAAAGGGAGCTTGGCCAGGCTTCCCCTGCCCACTTGGGCCCCCAGGAGCCTGCTGAGATCCCGGGCCTGACCCTTTGCCCACCGAGGCCCCCTCCAGCCATGTGGGTCTTGAGGGAGTGGGAGGGAGGGAAGGGGGAGCAAAGGTAAAAAGGCTGGACCTCTGGGACCGGCACCCCTGAGGGGTGGCTGGGGGAGGGGAGGAGTTCCTACGCCCAGCGGGACCCACCCACAGTTAGGGGTCCAGCCGTGATGGGGGAGGCCCTGGGGGAGACAGTGGGGGAAGGGCACAAAGGAACGGAAGGGAACAGTGCTTTCCCTGTACGCTTAGGCACCGGGAAGCCTGTTGGGCTCCCGGGCCTAATCCTGTGCCCTCGGAGCCTCCCTCCTGATGCACAGAACCCAAGCCCCACCTCTACACCCCCACCCAGGGCCCCACCTCTACACGCGGAGACGCCCTCCAACGGGCTAGGCCTAAACCCCGCCCACACAGCCTCACTCAGCGACGTACCTCCAAACTCTGGAACACCACACTCCAAAGGCCCTCCTTTCCACGCGCTGCCTCTCCCCTTCCGTGCAGGTCCTAAGGAGAGGCCCCGCCCCGCCCCACATTCAAACGTCACCCCACCACCTGCCTAAGTCCCGCCTCACCCTAAACCCCGCCCCTGCCTAAGTTCCACCCCCCACCTAAACTCCACCCCCATAGCCAAGGCTTTTTTTTTTCTTTTTTCCTTTTAGATTGGGATTCTGTTTTACCTTGCTGATTCATTGTTGTTGATTCTTTTATATTTTTATTTTTCCTAATAAATCTTTTAGTTTTCTAATTTTATTTTTTATACTTTGTTATTGTTCTTCTCTCCTTTTGGCTTGTTGCCCCCCCACCCCCTGCTTTTTTTTTCTTTTTTCTGCTGTGGATTTATTTTACCTTGTTGCAGTTGTTTCAATTATAGTTTTATTTTTCCTAATATATTTTTTATCTTTCTAATTTTATTCTGTTTCTTATTCTTTCATATTGTACTGCTCCTTTTTTTCTTTCTTTCTTCCTTGTTTTTTTTTTTTTTTTTTTAACCACACCATGAAGCTTGCGGGATCTTGGTTCCCAGGCCGGAGGCCAGACCCAAGCTCCTGTTGTGGGAGGTCCAAGTCCAAACTGCTGGACTAACAGAGAACCTCAGACCCCAGGGAATATCAACTGGAGTGAAGCCTCTCAGAGGTCCTCATCTCAGCACCAAGACCCAGCTCTATCCAACTGCCTGCAAACTCCAGTGCTGGACGTCTGATGCCAAACAATCAGTAAGACAGGGAGACAGCACCACCCATTAAAAAAAAAAAAAAAAGAAACGACAAAAAAATATGTTACAGACGAAAGAGCAAGGTAAAAACCTACAAGGCCAAATAAATGAAGATGAAATAGGCAACCTACCTGAAAAAGTATTTAAAGTAATGATAGTAAAGATGATCCAAAATCTCGGAAGCAGAACGGAGAAAATACAAGAAACATTTGACAAGGATCTAGAAGAACTAAAGAACAAACAAATAGTGATGAACAACACAAATAAATTAAAAATACTCTAGAAGGAATCAATAACAGAATAACTGAGGCAAAAGAATGGATAAGTGAGCTGGAAGATAAAATGGTGGAAATAACTGCCAGGGAGCAGAATAAAGAAAAAAGAATGAAAAGAATTCAGGACAGTCTCAGAGACCTCTGGGAAAACATTAAATGTACCAACATTTGAATTATAGGGGTCCCAGAAGAAGAAGAGAAAAAGAAAGGGACTGAGAAAATATTTGAAGAGACTATAGTTGAAAACTTCCCTAACATGGAAAAAGAAATAGTCAATCAAGTCCAGGAAGCACAGAGAGTAGCATACAGGATAAACCCAAAGAGAAACACACCAAGACACATATTAATCAAACTATCAAAGATTAAATATAAAGAAAAAATATTCAAAGCAGCAAGGGAAAAGCAACAAATAATATGCAAGGGAATCCCCATAAGGTTAACAGCTGATTTTTCAGCAGAAACTCTGCAAGCCAGAAGGGAGTGGCGAACATATTTAAAGTGATGAAAGGGAAAAACCTACAACCAAGATTACTCTACCCAGCAAGGATCTCATTCAGATTTGATGGAGAAATTAAAACCTTTACAGATAAACAAAAGTTAAGTGAATTCAGCACCAGACTAGCTTAACAACAAATGCTAAAGGAACTTTTCTAGGCAGGAAACACAGGAGAAGGAAAACACCTTCAATAACAAACCCAAAACAATTAAGAAAATGGTAATAAGAACATACATATCAATAATTACCTTAAATGTAAATGGATTAAATGTTCCAACCAAAAGACATAGACTGGCTGAATGGATACAAAAACAAGCCCCGCACATATGCTGACTACAAGAGACCCACTTCAGACCAAGGGACACATGCAGACTGAAAGTGAGGGGATGGAAAAAGATAGTCCATGCAAATGGAAATTAAAAGAAAGCTGGAGTAGCAATTCTCATATCAGACAAATAGGACTTTAAAATAAAGACTATTACAAGAGACAAAGAAGGACACTACATAATGATCAAGGGATCAAGCCAAGAAGAAGATATAACAATTGTAAATATTTATGCACCCAACATAGGAGCACCTCAGTACATAAGGCAATTGCTAACAGCCATAAAAGGGGAAATCAACAGTAACACATTAATAGTAAGGGACTTTAACACCCCACTTTCACCAATGGACAGATCATCCAAAATGAAAATAAATAAGGAAACACAAGCTTTAAATGACACATTAAACAAGATGGACTTAATTAATATTTATAGGACATTCCAACCCAAAACAACAGAATACACTTTCTTCTCAGGTGCTCATGGAACATTCTCCAGCATAGATCTTATCTTGGGTCACAAATCAAGCCTTGGTAAATTTAAGAAAATTGAAATCATATTGTGTCTTTTCCGACCACGACACTATGAGACTAGATATCAATTACAGGAAAACATCTGTAAAAAATACAGACACATGGAGGCTAAATAATACACTACTGAATAACCAAGAGATCACTGAAGAAATCAAAGAGGAAATCAAAAAATACCTAGAAACAAATGACAATGAAAACAAGATGACCCAAAACCTATGGGATGCAGCAAAAGCAGTTCTAAGAGGGAAGTTTATAGCAATACAAGCCTACCTCAAGAAACAAGAAAAATCTCAAATAAACAACCTAACCTTACACCTGAAGCAATTAGAGAAAGAAGAACAAAAAAACCCCAAAGTTAGCAGAAGGAAAGATCATAAGGATAAGATCAGAAATAAATGAAAAATAAATGAAGGAAATGATAACAAAGATCAAGAAAACTAAAAGCTGGTTCTTTGAGAAGGTAAACAAAATTGTTAAACCATTAGCCAGACTCACCAAGAAAAAAAGGGAGAAGAGTCACATCAACAGAATTAGAAATGAAAAAGGAGAAGTAACAACTGACACTGCAGAAATACAAAGGATCATGAGAGATTACTACAAGCAACTTTATGCCAATAAAATGGACAACCTGGAAGAAATGGACAAATTCTTAGAAATGCACAACCTTCTGAGACTGACCCAGGAAGAAATAGAAAATATAAACAGACCAATCACAAGCACTGAAATTGAAACTGATTAAAACTCTTCCAACAAACAAAAGCCCAGGACCCTATGGCTTCACAGGCGAATTCTATCAAACATTTAGAGAAGAGTTAACACCTATCCTTCTCAAACTCTTCCAAAATACAGCAGAGGGCGGAACACTCCCAAACTCATTCTACGAGACCACCATCACCCTGATACCAAAACCAGACAAAGATGTCACAAAAAAAGAAAACAACAGGCCAATAATTCTGATGAACATAGATGTAAAAATCCTCAACAAAATACTAGCAAACAAAATCCAACAGCACATTAAAAGAATATACACCATGATCAAGTGGAGTTTATCCCAGGAATGCAAGAATTCTTCAATGTATGCAAATCAATCAATGTGATACACCATATTAACAAACTGAAGGATAAAAACCATATAAGCATCTCAATAGATGCAGAAAAAGCTTTTGAGAAAATTCCACACCCATTTATGATAAAAACCCTCCAGAAAGTTGGCATAGAGGGAAACTACTTCAACATAAGGCCATATATGACAAACCCACAGCAAACATCGTCCTCAATGGTTAAAAACTGAAACCATTTCCTCTAAGATCAGGAACAAGACAAGGTTGCCCACTCTCATCACTATTATTCAACATAGTTTTGGAAGTTTTAGCCACAGCAATTAGAGAAGAAAAAGAAATAAAAGGAATCCAAATTGGAGAAGAAGAAGTAAAGCTGTCACTGTTTGCAGATGACATGATACTATATACAGAGAATCCTAAAGATGCCACCAGAAAACTGCTAGAGCTCATCAATGAATTTGGTAGAGTAGCAGGATACAAAATTAATGCACAGAAATCTCTTACATTCCTATACACTAATGACGAAAAATCTAAAAGAGAAATTGAGGAAACACTCCCATTTATCATTGCAACAAAAAGAATAAAATACCTAGGAATAAACCTACCTAAGGAGACAAATGACCTGTATGCAGAAAACTAAAAGACACTGATGAAAAAAATTAAAGATGATACAAACAGATGGAGAGACATACCATGTTCTTGGATTGGAAGAATCAGCATTGTGAAAATGACTATACTACTCAAAGCAATCTACAGATTGAATGCAATCCCTATCAAACTACCAATGGCATTTTCCACAGAACTAGAACAAAAAATTTCACAATTTATATGGAAACACAAAAGACCCTGAATAGCCAAAACATCTTGAGAAAGAAAAATGGAGCTGGAGGAATCAGGCTCCTGGACTTCAGACTATATGACAATGCTACAGTAATCAAGACAGTATGGTACTGGCACAAAAAGAGAAATATAGATCAATGGAACAGGATAGAAAGTCCAGAGATAAACCCATGCACCTATGGTCACCTTATCTTTTATAAAGAAGGCAAGAATATACAATGGAGAAAAGACAGCCTCTTCAACAAGTGGTGCTGGGAAAACTGGACAGCTACATGTAAAAGAATGAAATTAGAACACTCCCTAACACCATACACAAAAATAAACTCAAGATGGATTAAAGACCTAAATATAAGGTCAGACACTATAAAACTCTTAGAGGAAAACATAGGCAGAACACTCTATGGCATAAATCACAGCGGGATCCTTTCTGAGAAATGGACATAAAAATAAAAATAAAAATAAACAAAGGTGACCTAATGAACCTTATATGCTTTTGCACAGCAAAGGAAACCATAAAAAAGATGAAAAGACAACCCTCAGAATGGGAGAAAATATTTGCAAATGAAGCAACTGGCAAAGGATTAATCTCCAAAATATACAAGCAGCTCATGCAGCTCAATATCAAAAAAACAAACCCCATCCACAAATGGGCGGAAGACCTAAACAGACATTTCTACAAAGAAGATATATAGATTGCCAACAAACAAATGAAAACATGCTTAATATCACTAATCATTAGAGAAATGCAAATCGAAACTCAATGAGATATCACCTCATACCAGTCAGAATGGCCATCATCAGAAAATCTACAAACAATAAATGCTGGAGAGGGTGTGGAGAAAAGGGAACCCTCTTGCACTGTTGGTGGGAATGTAAATTGATACAGCCACTATGGAGAACAGTATGGAGGTTCCTTAAAAAATTATAAATAGAACCACCATACGACCCAGCAATCCCACTACTGGGCATATACCCTGAGAAGACCATAATTCAAAAAGTGTCGGGTTTTCCTGGTGGCGCAGTGGTTGAGAGTCCGCCTGCCGATGCAGGGGACACGGGTTTGTGCCCCAGTCCGGGAAGATGCCACATGCCGTGGAGTGGCCGGTCCTGTGAGCCATGGCCGCTGAGCCTGCGCATCCGGAGCCTGTGCTCCGCAACGGGAGAGGCCACAACAGTGAGAGGCCCGCGTACCGCAAAAAAAAAAAAAAAAAAAAAAAGTGTCACGTATCACAGTGTTCACTGCAGCACTATTTACAATAGCCAGGACATGGAAGCAACCTAAGTGTCCATTGACAGATGAATGCATAAAGAAGATGTGGCATATATATACAATGGACTGTTACTCAGCCATAAAAAGAAACGAAATTGAGTTATTTGTAGTGAGGTGGATGGACCTAGAGTCTGTCATACAGAATGAAGTAAGTCAGAAAAAGAAAAACAAATACCTTATGCTAACACATATGTATGCGATCTAAAAAAAAAAGTCGTTCTGATGAGCCTAGGGGCAGGACAGGAATAAACACACAGGCG
Organism: Lipotes vexillifer; assembly: GCF_000442215.2. Taxonomy (NCBI): domain Eukaryota; kingdom Metazoa; phylum Chordata; class Mammalia; order Artiodactyla; family Lipotidae; genus Lipotes; species Lipotes vexillifer. The sequence goes on along the minus strand of NW_006779398.1, from coordinate 1,363,661 downwards.
GAGAATGGACTTGAGGACGGGGAGGGGTAACGGTAAGCTGGGACGAAGTGAGAGAGTGGCATGGACATATATACACTACGAAATGTAAAATAGATAGCTAGTGGGAAGCAGCTGTATAGCATAGGGAGATCAGCTTGGTGCTTTGTGACCACCTAGAGGGGTGGGATAAGGAGTGTGGGAGGGAGAAGCAAGAGGTAGGGGATATGGGGATATACATATGCATATAGCTGATTCACTTTGTTATACAGCAGAAACTAACACAACAGTGTAAAGCAATTATACTTCAATAAAGATGTTAAAAAAAAAAACACAAAAAACACTGGAGCTAAAAGAGACAACAGAATTCATCCAGCCTGCCATTAAGGTGGAGAAAATTGAGGTCTGGAAATACTTGCTTAAAGTCACATATCTGATACCAGAATGGGAACAATAATGTAAAATTTCCTTAAAAAAGTAATCGCATCACATCAGTATTTAACCCAGATGTCCTCTGTCCTCTTGTTTTCCACACAAAATCATTAAGGAATCTCAAAGAGGATGTGTTGAAAGCTTGGGTGGAAGGCATTTGCCTGGAAGAGGTAAGGGCTGCGCATGCTTGGGCATCTCTATTTTGTCTGAAGTAGGGAGCTAGACTGTCCATCAAGGTCGAGGGGGAAGGAGGGGGATGGGCCATTAGCAGCGTGATCTCAGTTTGGACTGTGTGCTGAAGGAGTGGAAAGTGGATCCCACTAAGAATGAATACAAGTATTGTAATTTGTAATGGAGTATTGAAGACCCCCCCCCCCCCCCCCCCCCGCACCAGCTGAGGGTGGAAGAGATAATGTGAGATAGTACCAGTCAACATGCTCTGTACTTTCTTCAGTAGTGCTCATGGTCCTGGAGAAGAAATAGAAAAGTGAGTCCTCAGACTGATCCAGCATTGTCACATGGTTTGGCAGGTGAGGCATGCTGGTTAGAGAGCAAGTAAACAGAGAGCTTTCCTAACATAAGCCAGAGGGAATTGCTGGACTCTGAGAAGGGGAGCGTCAAAGGACAGGGTCTCTTGAGGTTTAAATTTTGACTTAATGAGAGAAAAATACTGAAAGAAGTGAATGGATGGAAGGTTAAGATCAGAGAACGTGATTGTTAAAGCTAGGTTTCAGGACCACGTGGTCTAGTACAGTAGCCACTAGTCCCATGCAGCTACTCCAAATTGAGATGTGCTGTAAGTGTACAATATGGACCAGATTTTGAAGACTTAGTATGAAAAAAGTAATGCAGAATATCTCAATATTTTAAAATATTTAATCCATGTTGAAATAATAATATTTGGAGTATATTTAGTTAAATATATGTTATTAAAATTACTTTTATCTGTTACTTTTTACTTTTTTAATGTGGCTACTAGAAAAGTTAAAATTGCATATGTGGCTTGCATATATGTATTATATGTTATATTTCTACTGGATGGTGATGTGTTAGTGGAAGTGTATTTATAGATTCAAGACAGCTTTTCAAAATGTGGTTTTAGATCATTTAATGGCTTATTATATGGAACATATTTGAGCAATATTTTGAAAATAAGTAGAAAAATTATGACAACATAAAATAAAGAATAAATAAGTATTTTAATATGTGTTAATAATAATGATAATTGCTTAATATAATTGAGGGAGTTATCCTAGCTTTTCACCAAGGTTTTGGTATCAAGTTCATTTGTAGATAGTTTAATACATAGATTATTAATCATACTCAGCAGTTTTGTATTCTTAATCTTTATTTGTATTAAATAAGTCCTATCCTTCCAATCGTGAGTTTGCAGAATAGAAATAATTATTTGGTGGCTGTCAAATAGTGCTGGCTCTTCAGAATGAATGTGCGTCCAGAAATTCAGCGAGATTTCTCATGTAAACTAATTACAGTGCTGTTAACAAACATTTCCCACTCAAAGTAGACATTGGAAGATACATGCAAACAGATTTCTAACCCATTCTTTAGTTGCATTTATCTCTGTAAATTATACTTTAATTTTTATAGAATTTGAATGTGGTTTAAAAATAAAACCCTCTCATATATGATCAAAAGATCTTTGGCAATCGTGCCAAGACCACATAATGGGGAAAGCTCAGTCTCTTCAACAAATGGTGTTAGAAAATTAGATATCCACATGCAAAACAATAAAGTTAGATCCTTACCTACACAAAAATTAAGTCAAAGTAGTTTAAAGACCTAAATGTAAGACCTCAAACTATAAAACTCCCGGAAGAGAACAGGTGAAATGCTTCATGACATTTGATTTGACAATGATTTCTTGCTTATGACAACAAAAGCATATGCAACAAAAGTAGACAAATGGGACTACATTAATCTTAAAAACTTCTGCACATTAAAGGAAACAATCAACAGAGTGAAAAGGCAGCCTACAAACTGGGAGAATATTTGCAAATTACATATGTGATAAACGGTTAATATCCAGAATATATAAAAACTCTTATAGCTCAACAACAAAAAATCAAACAACCCAATTAAAATACAAGCAAAGGACTTGAATAGACATTTCTCCAAAGAAAATATATAAATGGCTAAGAAGCTAAGAAAAGATGCTCAACATCACTAACCATTAGGGAAATGCAAATCAAAATCCTGATGACCTATTACCTCATACCTATCAGGATGGCTACCATCAAAAAAACCAGAAAATAACAAGTCGTGGTGGGGAATGTGGAGAAATTGAAATCCTTGTGCACTGTTGGTGGAAATGTAAAATGGTGAAGGTTCTATGGAAAAATAGTATGAAAGTTCCTCAAAAAGTTAAAAATACCATTACCATATGATTCAGTGACTGAACTTTGGGATAGATATCCAAAAGAATTGAAAGCAGGATCTCAAAAGATACTTGCACAACCATGTTTATTGCAGCATTAATCGCAATAGCCAAGAGGTAGAAATAATCCAAAATGTCCATTGACGGATGAATGGATAAATGAAATGTGGCATATATATATAATGGAATATTATTCGTTCTTGAAAAAGGAGATCCTATTATATGCTACAACATAGATGAAATTTGAGGACATTATGCCAAGTGAAATAAGCAAGTCACACAAATGTATACACTGTGTGAAAGTACCTGAAGTGGTCAGACTGATAGAAAGTGACAGGTAGGAGGAGGAAATGGGAAGATGTTCAACTGGTATTGAATTTCACTTTTGCAAAATGAAAAATTTCTGGAGATCTGTTGCAAAACAATGTGAATATAGTTAACACTACTGAATTGCACACTTAAAGTTGGTTAAGGTGGTAAATTTCATGGCTTTTTTTTACCACAATTTTTAAAAAACTTGATAATATGGTATCAATATCTCCAATGCATGAAAAAAATCATGAAGTGTTGGGGAAGCATGAAACTTGTAGCAACTGACCTAAAAATACAGCAGTTCCATCTTTGTAAGAAATCCTTGTAGTTTTCTCAGATGATTCTCAACATTAAAACGTGTGATTTTTTTAATGTTTAAGTGATAAAAGCAGGTTATCCAAGGCAGAACATTTGAGAAAGCCACTTGAAATAGTTCTGAGCAGTATCAGTGTCATTATGAAGTGTTTATATCTTATTCCTTAGTTCAAAAATAGATGTATCAGTATCTTTCCCTTTAACAACCAGCAAACTTTCTTATATTCACTGCCCTACCTATTTCTCCTTAAAGTATTCAAATATCATATACCCAGTGATCCCATGTAGTTATGTTCACAAAGTTTCATGTTTCTTTCAACACTGAATCTACATATGAGGAGGGGTATGGTGTTCATTAGCAACAGTCCTTTGTGAACAAGTATGTGTATTGATTGATGCGCAGGTGCACTTAGTTTTATTTGTGCAGCAACATATCCTGTTGCCACACACATAGTTAAAATTTGTCTGCATTGATCTAAATGGACTTTGCCAGTCTGTATCTGGCTTGCAAAATCATCATCATGTACCAAAAATCACATCTCTGTCAGTGCAGAACAAATAGTCACATAGCACTTTGTCCTCATATATCCCACACATACTTGGACCTAATTCATGTTCTATGTATTAGTGACATTTATAGAACTGTAAAACAGAATATCAGCACAGTTAACACAAACAGAACAGCAGTTGCTCCTCTAAATGATACATCATTGATACTATGCAAAATACACTGGTGTATTTTGTATTCAACTTATTTTGCTTTCTTTCCAAAACATACACACACACACGCGCGCACACACACACACACACACACACACACAGAGACACTAAATTGACTATGATGATGGCCTTATAAACTTCTCAGCAATAGTATGTCTTATACCTGTTTGTGCTATGAGGCATACGACTTTGAAAGTTGCCGTTGTTGTTTTAGTTTCTTCTCTGCCTCTGGCAAGCAAATTCATCAGTTCTATACTGGAAACCATTATTTTTTCCTCATTCTGGAAGAACTCAGTTGGTTTACCAGAGAGGTCACTGCTTTTCTGAAAACAATATAAAAGCTTTTATGACTTTATAATGTTATTTGATATACTTTCAACAGAACATGTGCTGAGACTAATTGATCACTGGTTCAATAAAATTGAATTTTCAGATACTCATTATTATGTAGCCTATTGTCATTTTGTCCTTTTCTATTTATGTGAAATGATTACACTTGCAGAGTCATTTGCCTTGCTCATAGAGGCTCACATCAGATGTTATCATGAAGTTTGGTTCACTGTTGATAACTTGCCTGGCTCTAGTAATTTGTTGATTATTTTTGCCACTTTTGTGCCTCAATAAACAACTTTTGAGCCATTGATCAATTTTTTCCCTAAATTTGAAATATGTTATAGGATAATAACAACTGCAAACAGAAACATAAATTCTGAAACAATATATTAGCTGAGATGGCTCTAAACTTGAATGCTAGATAAAAACTATTGACTGTTTCAGTTGCACATGTGCATCCATTAAGCATGTGATGATTTTTAAGAACATAATAGGATTTCTGGCACTTCTTATTCTTCGGCTCTCAAGTCTCGTCTTTCTGAAGGGCCTTCCCCCAGCACCATATTTATTCTCTTCTTCCCAGACCTCAAACCTTAACCCTCACCTCTCCCTTTCACACTACCATGTTTTATTTCTTCATGCACTATACTCTAAAATAAATTTATTAGTGTTTACTTATAGATGATTCCCCTTGATTAAAAATGAGTCTCCAAGATAGCAAGGGCATTGATTATCCTGGGAAAAACAAACAAAACACTCTGTTCAGTAGATTAAAAAAACCTTGGCTTGGCTTATTCAACTTCATGGCCAAGGAAACTCATGCTTCCAAGGAGTTCTCAGCTAAACACATGAACAAAGCCTGTTATACACACAGAAAAGAACAGATGATGACACAAACACCTGCATGTTTAATCCCAAACAATGGTAAATGATAAAGAACAAGGTTTTGGGGCTTCCCTGGTGGCGCAGTGCTTGAGAGTCCGCCTGCCGATGC
>NW_006779398.1:1340544-1357500 GCF_000442215.2 Lipotes vexillifer | reverse complement strand
CAGTGAGGGGCCCGCATAACGAAAAAAAAAAAAAAAAAAAGAACAAGGTTTTGTAATATATTGAAGCCAAGGTCATGGACCAAAGCTGGCTAAAATAATTTTTCCTCTAGTAATAAGGTCATATGATAAGTTTCATACCATTATATTTCCTGGGGTGAATGTTTCTCTGGCTTTAGCATTTTATGGTTACTGCTGCATCCCCTCTGTGTACAACAGTGACCAATATAGACTAGAAATTCAAGAAATATTTGTTGAATAGATAAATATTAAATTTGGCTACTTGATAATGTATTGCTTCTTTCTTTCTTTTTGTAATTGTTTTATTTCTCCCTTCCCCTAACTCTGAGATCATGAGCCCCATGAGAACAGGATCTTATCTGTCTTATTCACTGCTGTATCTTCAGTGCAACAATAGTGCCTGGCCATTAGTTGATGCATAATGAAATTTAGGGACTAAATGAATGAGATTTGTGAAATTAAAGACAAAATGGTTTCATTATCTTTTGCTTTAAACTGCCACATATTTGCTGACATCGTTGGTGATCAACAAAGATCTCCAGGCCACATTTTGAGAAACTGCTTAGGGCATACCCATGAGAGTGGTTTTCTGAAATATAAAAAAAAGATCATCAGGGCAGAGGTTAATGCTACACTAAGATGCATGATCAAGGTGCATGTGAGCATGCCCCAAGATGTTGGCAATGGAGAGGTACAATGTGAGTTAATTGTAAGCGTCTTCGGTGACTGTAGGGAGTTGTGTGGAGATGATGGGTGGCAGAAATGAGGGTGGAAAGAGATTGGTTTTCCCAGCTAGAGAGGAACAATGATGCTGTGAAGAGAATATGACTAGGGGTTCAATTCCCATTCCACTTCAAAAGCTAGGTCAGTTACATAACCTGTTTGAAGCTTACTTCCAAGGAGTGTTATATGGAAATTAAATACCCCTGCCTCATGGATTTGAAGTGAGATTTATAGAAAATAAGCCAATGTCTTCAGACAATGCCTGTCATGTTATTATTTGCTCATAATATATGGACACTTATAGGTGCATCCCATCTTTTGAAACAAGGGTGAAAGAATAATCGTGCGAAAATGGTGGGAATTCAGGAGTGTTATGACCATTGAAATATAAGGTGAAGAAAAATGAACAACTTTTTCAGTTGAAAGAGAAAACCATGAAGATGCATTAGAGGGATTATTCTATGAAGAGACTAAGTTCATAGTAAAACATAGTGATAATGGATGGAGGTTCCATTGGAATCACTGGAACTGATGTTTTTTAATTGAATCAGTAGAGGGAGGATAAGGAAGAGAAGGGGTTGAGATGGATCTGGGGAAAGCTTTGCCAGTCCAGGGGGGCTCAGCCTTGGCAGAGACTGAATCACAGAATGTGGGAAGCAGTGCATTAGAGTGGACAGTGGAAATGTGGGTTGTACCAAGATCCCATCAGAACTTAGGAACATAAATATTTTTACTTCTACAGAGTTTCAACCCCAGTTATATACAAAGGGTAAGAGTTATACTTGGTTAATTCAACATTGGATTTCAGATACTGGCCTCCAAGGGGTAGGGCTGATGCGAGATCCAAAGCCTTGTTCCCTGCGCTTTCAGGGGGGTCCCAAGGAGAGTATGAGTATGATGAGTAAATCAATTGCGTTTCAGTTCTTCCGATTAGACCAAAGTGGGAGTTAGTCCATGCTTTCTGGTGTAAAGTAAGCAGTCTGGACGAGTTGAAATATCACAAGGGCCTTATTTGGACAGGACTGGATTTGAGTCTCAGCTTCTTCAGGGGTGTAAATTTGGAAAAATAACTTAGCCTTCCAGGGATTCTCTTCTCATTTGTAAAATGGGGATAATAATAACTACCTTTCCAGGTATTTGTGAGTATTAAAATAACATGAGCATGCTGCCTTAATAATTATGTTGGAGATAGTGAATAAAAAGTGCATTTCTGTCCTGTGCATTTACAAGTTATATCTCACAGTTTTGAAAAATGCTTCATCTTGCTCTTTCAACAGTAAACAAATATGTATTGAGTGTCTGCTAAGTGCAGGCTCTGTGGAGTGCTGGGAATATTGTGTATGTCTATGGGAAAAAGGTAGACATAGCCATGGCCCTCACAGAGCTTATAGACCAAGTGTATAGTCTGATCCAGATTTTTATTATTAAAACCATCAGGTCATGGTGTAAGTTTAACTCCTCTGCAGCCAAACCCATATTTTATCAGAGCAGCTGTATTCAGTGCTAATTTGTAATTTAATCTGACCTCTAATGAAAGGGCTTTCTTCTGTGGTAATGTGTTTATTTCTAGAGCATTGAGGAGAGTTAGTCCTCCATTTATCACCTCCTCTTGGAGCCATTACTGTTTTAATCTTTACAATGAGCCATTTATAAGGAAATGAAAATATTAATCATGATCGTTTAAATCAGATAAATAAGATTAGCTTTTAGGTAGTCTTATTCCTTAGGAATAATGTACTGCCTTGTGACACATGAAACACTGTTGTCAGGAGGGAATCAGAGTTTCATAGTCACAAGTATGAGAAACCACTGCTATCTGCCTTTGAATGCTAAGAGAAGGAAATAAAAGGTTTTTTCCCCCACATATAAATTTGACTCCCAGATACAAAGACAAAGACACACAAAGTTCTATTCATCTCATTATTTTATTGCAAAGGCAGGAGACAGTGTAAGCATCAAGATGACTCCAAACTGGAAATTGTAAGACAAATATATATTCCCAGGCAAAGTGATCTTTAATCACTGAAGCAGTACATTACAAGAGGATGTCAGATCTCTCAGAATACACGCTCTGATATGGATCACGTCACATCTTTACACAAAACACTTATTCAGCATAAACTAGCTTTTCAGAAGCTGCCACTGCCCTTCCCCCTCCATTTCCACTTTCCATGCTCCCTTCCTCCCTTGGGAAGATGCTTGCTAGTTCCATTTGCTTTCAGCACCAGTGTTGCCATGGAAACTCGCCTCCTTGTCTTCCCCCTCCCCAGTTACCAAGTACAGCTTCTGGACTCAGTGCCAAGACCTCCTCTGTACAACCTCAATGTTCTTTCAGTGTTTAGACAAATCTGGTGGAAAATGTTGTTTATGGTTTTTTTTCCACAGTACTACAGCTGTATGTTTTGTGTAACACATTTCCCATGGATCTATCCATGTCCTGAAGGAGATTATTTCCACCCTGCCTTGTCCACCATAGCTTAAAAAACTTGTATTATTTGGTCTGATTTTTAATATGGCATAAAAGATAACTCAGGATTACAGATATTCCATCTTTGTTGTGTTTTATTACATCCTGAATTTAGTACTACATATACATTGTTTCTGTACTTTGGGAGATCATTTCTATTTTGTGAAAATTGTAGCACTAATGCCTTTTTCAAAAAAACCTAGGCAGTAATGTAAATTATCTCTCATAGCTTAGAAGTCCATTAAAGTACATCTGTGGACCTTAGGTTATTTCAGCCATTATAATTCAGACGTTTAAATAATATATTGGCATCCCCCATTACTTGAACTTATAGTTTGATGCCTTACTTAGTACATTTTATGCAGACTTGTATTGTATATAATTTAATTAGTCATTCTAACACTGATTTATGCTGACACAAAAAGTTTTGTTGATGTGAAATGACTTTTTGTCCCTTCCCCCACCTTTAAAATGTCAATTTTGGTTATATATTTCTCAAACATTAAAATGTAGGCTCAGCAAAGTATTTATTTGTTTAACATTTTTTTTATTATAAATAAGTCACGTCAGCTGTCCCACTGTGCTGACACTGCCATTTTTTCATTATAAACATTTATATTTAAAAATTTAAAAAGAGAGGACTTCTATTTGGAAAAAAATCCCTCTGATAAACAGAAGAGGGAGCAGTATTTCCTTCTTTTTGACACAGAATGCAGTGTTGTTTTTTAAATTCCTATTTCACCTTTCTTTTTTCCTGTAAACGTAACATCCTCTGTCATAATCTCTGCTGTTGATTTTCTATTCCTTTCTTTCTGTATTTAGCGGGGAGGGAAGTCTAGTGGTGGCGGGAGTAGGACCACCCATTTTGATCAAGGGAACAAAGGTTAAATTCTTTCTGGTTTGCTACTTTCTCTTAGGATATAGTTAAATATTAGAAATCTTTGTCTTCTACTGTATATTTTTGCTTGCAACAATACTTTAAAAAAATCTATGGCACCACTTTACAAAGAGGCCCCGGCATTGTGTGGTCAACTGGAGTGAATGCGTGTATTCTCTGGGGCCTGCCCTGTGAGAGACTGTCTCCCTGTTGTTCTCACTGTGAGCCGAGCTAGGAGCCGTGCACATCTGAATAACAGAGTCTTTTCTGCCTGGTGCAATCCTGGATTGTTACAGTCTACAGGCCAGCCATGCTGTCACCGGCACAAATTGATTTAACCATCAATTGCTGTGGTCATTAAAGCTGCTAAAAGTCCTCGCCAAACTGATGAATTGCAACTGAATGTGAAATGAGTCTCTAAGTCCGTTTCCCACCATCTCATATCAAAGGCTATTGTATCCCTGCAAAGTAACGGGTCGGAGGTTCAGGCTGGAGTTCAACAATGGGCCCTGTCAGAGGATAGAGCTCCATTCACTCTGGCAGCCCCAATTACAGTTTACTTTCCATACCTTATTGTATAAAATTTGCATCCAACTAATATATTGAATTATTGGCATACTTTGGGTGTCAAAGGAGTTCGCTGAATGGTTTGTCCTTGAAATACATGGAATTCTAAGCATCTGCTGGCTACTGGGTCGTGACAATGAAAGGATTCCCTGGTTTTTCGCCGCTTGCAGAAGGACTCATTTTTTTCAGCTCAGATTTAACACTTCAAAACACTCTGCTCAACTTCTTCCACATTCACAGCCATAAGCCCATTTCTGGATTTTTTGAGAGGAGCTGTAGGGAAGGAATGGTACAGTTCCTGCCTTGCAAGAATGTAATTTAAAAACTTAAATGATTCACTATAATCTCTTTGGGACCCAAATTAATGGGCAAAACCAGACTTACAATTTGATGGGGTTTCTTTTAACCTGAAGAAAAGTGGGGAGTGAAGAAAAATTAAAATCACATTTAGGCATAGATTTCAATGCCCAGAGAACTTTCATTAGCTTTTTAAGGAAAACATATAGGTTAGATTTTAAGTTGTCATGGTTAAGCCAGTGAGGAGCTATGAGTCAACCAGGCAATGAACATGTCGACGTTGCTACTAATGATTTCTTTATTTATTCAATAACTAAGTCTGTGGAGATGAACCATCATAGAAAATTAAATCCTTCAAGTTCTGATATTGCAATACTAGTAGAGAACTTCAGGGGAAGATGTCATGTTTTGTAGCAACATTTAATATGCTCCAGCTGATGACAGAATTCTTCTTTTTCCTAACAGATAATCATCTGAGTAATAATTTTGTTTTGAGTCTTAGGTTAAGTATGTCAAATAATTTTTTTTATGCATACAGTTTCTTACGTAGTTTTCACAAATTCACTTGAGTTTTTTCTTTAATGTTTAGGTTAATATTTAAGAGCCGTGTAAAGAGTCCTTGTTTTTAATTCCAGGGTTTTTGTTGTCTGTTCTTTCTCCTTTTCTCTTCCCAAACCTCACGGTAGTACGACTTTAGCATCTAATGTTTTACAAGGTGCATTAGAGGAAGCTCTGTAGGAGAAACAGGACTTTGGAGATCAAAGGCAAAAAGCTCCATTTTTACTCCTGAAACCCCACACGCTCTGGTTATTTTCTTTCCCAAGCTCGTCTTGCCACGAAGTGCTATCAATAGGGCTGAAAAGAGCAGATGTGGAAAACAAAATAAATCTGACTTAATATTATAATGGAGATTACATGAATACAAAGTAGAGAGGAAAGTAAGCAAAGCCAGCAAGGACCACAGTGCCATAGAGAAGAGAGAGGAAGAAGGGAAGTTTTGCTTCAAGAATCAGTGCATAGGTCAGAGGTTCAGGCCATTCAGATGTATTAATAATGAGCTGGCAGACAGATCCAGGTTTGTGTTTCCCTAGACTCTATTTACCATAGACTTTGCGTCTCCGGTAACTGTGTGTGGAAATCCATCAGTAAGAACTGTTACATTTTGCCCAAGGTTCCAAATGACCCTTGAAGAAGGTCATTGGATTCTTGTCTTTGAAAGATCTATTGTTCAAAACAAGGAAAAAGCACAAGCTCCCTTGGCAAAAAAAGAAAAAAACCTGACTCCAGATTGCTTAAGCATTGTAAACCAAATGGAATGTCTATGTTTTATGACCCAAAGAACTATAGTCATTTTAGATGGAATACGATATGGAAATCAATTCTTTTTATAATCTTCACTCACAGAACAGCACTAGATATCTTACACTTATTTGTGAGATAAAAGTAACACAATACAATCTCCCCAAATCTCTTAAAGATCATTTGCTTCTGGTTATTTATTGTGGACCAACAGTTTATAATTGTTTTTAACATTAATGTGGTAGCAGAATTTCTATATTTATCATGATTATTAATTTATATCTTGACTTACTTAAAAGTTCTTAAGCCAAGATGATATGAGAAAGTCCTATTTTAGTGTTATATAAGTAACTTTAGATTGTCTAGTACTTATAAAAGTGTATACATTGAAATATATGTGCTTATTGAAAATACTGGAATAGTATAGCACAAGAGCTTCGTAAAGCCTTAAATGAACTCGAAAGTTAACTTTAAAAGTAATATTTTATTTGAATATACATTTTAAAACAATTTTAAGAGGACTTTACTAAGAATTTTTCATTATTTCCTTCTACTAGATTCAGGACAGCAGCAAGCCTGCCTACTTTGTGAATACTCATATGCAGTGCATGTAATAGATATTTGATAAGTATGTGTTGAGTGAATGAATACCGTCTCACAGTACTGCTATAAGATAGGCAGTACTTTTAAAATTAACCACGCATTTGGTGGGCACTTTCAGTTTGAAGGCTCATGTCTTTCTTCAAGCTTGGGAATTTTTCTTCTGTATATTTTTGTTGTTGAGTTCCTTCACATTTTTCCTCTGTTTTCTCTGTTTGGAAAACCTAATAGTTGGATGTTGGACTTTCTGAACTGAATCTCTAAATTTCTCTCTCAAATTTTCATTTTTATACACATATATTATTATTTTTGCCTAGGGGTAAATTCTTAAGAGACTCTATTTTCAGTATAGAGACTGATAAGTGGGAAGAGGTATTAACTGGTTTCAAAACCTTCAATTAATTCATTTTTAGTCCCACTTTTCACTCCATCCTCCATAATAGCTAAAATGAGTCTGAGGAATCCCTAGATTTTTGCTAGAAAGACCTCCTTTCTCAGCTTTAACCACTCGGTATGTTTTAAAGCCTTCAACTTTCTCTGCCTTGTCTCATTTATCAAATATTCCATAATCTTCTTTCTCTTTCTATCCCAATTTAAATACATATGTGTGTGTGTGTGTGTGTATATATATATATATATATATATATATATATATATGTATATGACCATATATATATATATATATATATATATATATGGTTCAATCTGGAGATGGCCTCCCTCATACTTTCCTTATTTTTAGGGTTTATATCTTTAAAATTACTATTATTTTAGTAAGATTTCCTCATCTGCCACCTTGAACTAGGCTATTTATATTAGGATCTAAGATATTGTTTATTGATTGACTGATTTTGGGGAATTACTTCATTTTTATTTTATTTTACATAGTCTGTTATTTTTACAGAAGCATCGCAGGAACATTGCAGAAAATCAGACAAGCAAAAGTTAAAAAAATTAAGACATAATTCCAGAAATCACGACTGTGCATCATTGCAGATCTGTCTGTCTATCCAGCCAACTATCCACCTACCTAACTATGCACATACACATGCACATTTTTTAACCCAAATGAGATTATATGGTACATACTCTTTTGTAACCTGTGTTTTCAATAAACTCTGCCTTTCTATTTTAGTAGATTTTCATTGCATCTCATACCCAGAAAACTTTGTGGATCTGAATTCAAGGTCATGAATTTAACATGGGGCCATTCAATGTGGTTATGCTGTTTGCTCCAGCACTGTTCAGCTGTGTGAGTGAAAGTACAAACTGAGTAGAGAGTTGGATTTAACCAGAACTGGGCTTTCAACAGATGAGAATGATAAATGAATGGGGGGCAAGGGAGTTGGGGGAATGCAAGGAAGTGGTTCTAATGAAAAACTGTGGAATTTAAGCTGGGAGATGAAGAGTTAGATGTCAAAGTAGTAATAGATGGTGAAAATGTAGTTGAATAAATGGATTTTAGGTTCCTTTGAGTTGGAGAATTGTTGATATACTCTGGGTAGACAGGAGCTGTGTTGCTTACAATTGAATTTTGGAGGGGGTGCAGTTATTGATAATGAAGTGGTCCTGGAGGCAACAATAGAAGTCTGTGGCTTAGGGTGAAGAACAGGATCTTTGCAGAGCAAGGGGTCAAGGTACTGAGATGACAGGATATGACAGACGTTATACATGTAAATTTTGAAATCACCATCGATTATGACAAGAATTAAATAAGAGAAAAAAAGTGATCCAGGAGTTCAGATTTCTGAAGGCATGAGTTGGAGTGACTTATAGCTCTGAGGTTGACCATAACAAGAATGCTCTAGTTTGATGTTATGGGATTCAAAATCAGGGATTTTTAGAAAGGAGAGAATGGAAATGGTCTGGAAGCTATGCAATGAGGTAAAAATTTTAAGGGACAGAAAACAATCACTTCCTAACAAATTGCAGGAGAAGCAATGTTACAGTTTCAGTTGGTACAAGAAAAAAATCTGAAGATGTTGAAGAAATAGGGAATCTTGTGGATAACTGACCAGGAGTGCCAAAGGGCATAGTGGTTGAGTTTCAGAATTTGGGTAGGAGTGGGAGAATGGAGTCATCTATGGGGATTAGAGTCTTGGGATTAAGAGATGACCTGGGAGTACTGGGCTTCTGTGAGGGTTTGATGTAAACAGAAATGTAGGGCAGAATGAGATTAATTCTGAAAGTGCCAAGGCAGATAGTGGTGTGAGACTGGGAGTGCTGGCAGACAGAGCAGGGGTGGGTCTAGAATTTGGAGTGTGTAGAATTTGGAGGTCTTTTCTTAATTTCTACCAATGGTGGTATGAAGGCACAGGAAACAGGAAATAGCATTTTCATGAAACTCATATTGCTCAGGAGCTCCCTCTTTACTCCTTCTGCTGGAAGGGGGACATTAGAACAGTGGTCTTTCCCACAGCAGATGGAGTGCTGTGGCTCCCCTTACTCATGCTCAAGATAGACCATTAGAAAATATATATATATATATAATTTATATGTTGTAAAATTTATGATAAATATATTTTATTGTATATATTTATAAAAATGTTATATAAATAATATATAAATGTATTTATATAATATGATATATAAATATATATTTTAGAGAGAGAGAGAGAGAGAGAGAGAGAGAGAGAGAGAGAGAGAGGGAGAGAGAAGATAATTACAAGAGAATTTGCTATAGGAAGACATACTGTATTTGTTTTTATGGCGTCAAGTGCCCCTGGGCTTATAAACGCTCTGTTTGAAGAGCACTTCTCAGTAGTGGAAATATGGCTTAGGATCACTTTACTGTACACAACTGCATTCAGTGTGTACAAAATACAGTTGTGTAGGTACCTACTTATTGTGAATAATGCTACATTTCTTTTATGAAATGTCCATGTGATTGATTTTAGGGAACTGCTCAAGACTCCAGCTAGGATGTTACATAATATATGGTATATGTCTGCCCCATTAACTTAAACTTCAGAAAGTCTCAATTTCAGAACACGCTAGACCCTGAGAGTTTCTGATAAGGGATTACAACCTGTACTCACATTCTCTAGGAATGAAAACTGGTGTTTGAAAACTTAAGTAACCTGCCCAAGGCTATGGGGAGTGAGTAGTAGAGGCGGGCCTGGATCAGTGTGAGTCCAGGGGACACTGAAATCAACTGTGGAACCTGCCTTCACTGAATGTGGACTTGTGCATAGAGCCACTTAACACTAATTATACAACCAGGGTCCTCAGCGTGGAGGCAAGAGAAATCCTTCTAGAATGCACACTAAGTCATCTTGGGTATACTTGGAGAATCTGGATGCACATGGATAGAGGGATATCTATCTATCTGTCTTTCTGTCATATCCAGGAAGATGGGTCAGAATCAGAAGGAAAAATATCTAATTTTTTTTTAATGTTGAAGCAGGTAGATCAAAGCAGAATCTCTCCAGTTAGGGAGGTTGGCACGTCAAGCCTTCACCAAAATTACCCAGTTGAATGGTTGTATGTGCAAAATGTATGGGTTCTTGATCAAAATGAATTTATCTCCTAAAAATCCATTCTTTTCTATACCACAACCACTGCTAATAATAGCTAACATCAACAGAACACTCACAGTTTTCCAAATACTATGATGAACACTTCATATGCATTATTTCATTTAATGCTTAAAACAACTGTGGTGTGGGCTTCCCTGGTGGCGCAGTGCTTGAGAGTCCGCCTGCCGATGCAGGAGACGCGGGTTCGTGCCCCGTTTCGGGAAGATCCCACATGCCGCGGAGCGGCTGGGCCCGTGAGCCATGGCCGCTGAGCCTGCGCGTCCGGAGCCTGTGCTCCGCAAATGGGAGAGGCCACAACAGTGAGAGGCCCGCATAACGCAAGAAAAAAAAAAAAAAAAAAAAACAAAAAAAAAACAACTGTGGTAGCCAGTATTTATTATCCACCTTTGACGGATGAGGAAATCAATGATTAAAGAGGCTTAGCAAATTGGTCAAGGTTAATGGATAGAAATTGGGAAAGACAGCCTTCAAACCTGTGTTGCCCAATTCGAAAACAGTCTGTTTATAACCATTTAGTATACTGCTTATATTTATAACCATTGAACATCTGCTCAAGAAAAATTGGACATGTGAATAAACTAATGACCAGTGAATCAATTGAATTGATCATCAAAAATCTTACCCCCAATCCCTTCACTCTACGCCCCCCAAATCTCCAGACTCACACTGTTTCTGGATGGGATTTCTTTTGCTGAGCTAGCAAAAGAAAACAAAAATTATTGCAACAAATTGTTTCAAAGAATTTTTAAAAATCGGTGAAGTGCCTCATTTTACAGAGCTAGAATAACTTGAAACTAGAATCAGAGATAGCACAAGATAAGAAATTTATAGATCAATCTCACTTTTGAACAGATGCAAATATGCTACATAAAACTCTAATATAAAATATATACAAATAAAGATGAATCATAAACAACTTGGTTTTCACCCAAATATTGAAGGAGCATGCAACATTAGAAAATCTAGTAATATAAAACACAGCATTAAGATGGTACACTAAAAAAACCCCATAGAATCATCTCAGAAGATGTTCAAAGAAATCTAGGCAAACTGGAACTGGAAACTACCCTGAGCAGAAAAATCACCTATGAAAAACATAAATCTAAAGTCAAGGCTAATGATGAAATTTTAGAAGCATTTCTTTTAAAATGAGAAACCAAACAATATTTCTATTTAACATTAAACCGGAAATTTTAACTGTGGCAATAAGATCAAGAAAGAAAAGAATAATAGCAATAATAATAGCTACTGTTTTTTTCAAGCCTACTCTGGGTCATATCCTTTATATACTTTATCTCATTTTATCCTTACAATAATCCTGAAAGATTATTATTATTGCTTTCATGTTATAGCTGACAGAACTAACATTCAGATAGTTATATAATTGGCTGTCCACATACTATTTGCTCCTTTCTATTATCAAGCAAAGTCATTAAAGTCTGAGAAGAAAGGGGTTTCTGTATATGGTTTACCATCCTGTTGCATCCTAGGAGAGTGATTTTAGCTATTAGGTTGTAGTTTTAATGATAACATCAGGGTCAGAAGCAGTGAAAACAATGACAACTTATCCTTTTAGGCTACATTCTGTCATTCTATAGGATTTTCTTACTCACTGCTCCCCCCCTTTTTTTTTCCTTTTTCCCCCCTTTTCTCCATGGAGGATATTTTGTGAAAGAGAAAAAGAGACACTGACTCTGTTGGCTTGATGAGTCATGCTGTTATTGAAAGATTTTGATAATGGCAAGGAACATGTGTTTTTCTAGTAGGTGTTTATCTCTGAAGACACTGAAGGATATAAAGCTACCTTCAGTGGAATGGAAGACTCAATGGATCTGCTCTTCTATTCCCTCCATGGAGCTTGAAGGGGAGATAGAATAGCCTGAAAGGATGGTGAGAAAGGAAGAGTGTGGGGAGACTAGGAAAAGAAAGAACTTCTTAAGGTCCATCCAAAATAGGTCCCTAAAGGCTGAGAACTGACTCAACAGGCTACAGAGAGAAGTGTTTGCCACTACGCCTGTGCCCCAAAGGTATGTGAGAAAGTCTAATGGTAAGACTTCCTTTCTGCTCATGGCCTGT
This sequence comes from Lipotes vexillifer, assembly GCF_000442215.2. Taxonomy (NCBI): domain Eukaryota; kingdom Metazoa; phylum Chordata; class Mammalia; order Artiodactyla; family Lipotidae; genus Lipotes; species Lipotes vexillifer. Next base: position 1,345,037 of record NW_006779398.1, on the reverse strand, counting down.
TGTTACGTGTCCTTCCTGATATTATGGGCACAATTAAGGGGTTACACATTGGGGTGAAAAAGGAGATAGCTTTTAGTCTGCTTCTCTGCATTAACACCATAAGTAGGGGTTAGATAAGAACTCAGGTAAACACAGAGGAAAGTTTTCTGCTTTGGAAATATTTGAATATAAATGGTAGAAAGGGTAGATGTAGAAGGGTAGGGTGACCGAGATAAATTGTTAGCCTGCAGAGGGTACAGGTCAATCACCATGAAAGGGGGCCAAGTTTAATTTGTGAATGATCAAGCAGAAATTGGATATGGAGAAATCTGACTGGCAAAAATAACACCAGATGGTGTCTCAAGAGCCTGATGCCTTAAGCATTAGCTCTTAGGGAAGAATCTCAAAGCTACTCAAAAGCAATGGGAATTTTCTCAGTTCAGTGCCGCTTTGACTGTACCTGGAGTTAAGTCATATTTCAGAGATTAAGGGTATTCCTTCTACAAGTATTGTTTTATTTCACATGCCATCTGCAGGCTCTGGGGTTCCCCAGTCATCTGAACTTCTGACCAATTGGCTACAAATTTGGAGGTTTCTACTACCCCCTCAGGTTTGATAATTCACTGGAGTGATTCATTAGAACTCAGAAAAGTATCGTACTTATCATACAAATAAGGACCAGCCAAGAGAAGAGATGCATAGAGCAAGTCTAGGAGGATCCTAAATGCTTCTGTTTCCTCAGGATGCATCATCTTCCTGGGACATCGATATATATCACCAACCTGGAAGCTCACTGGAGGTCAGGTGTCCAGAGTTTTTATTGGGGTTTCCATATGTAGGTATGATTGATTGAATCATTGGCTCTGTGATTGAACTCGATTTCTAGCACCCCTCTCCTCCCCAGAGACTGGGCTGCATCAAAGTTCCAAGTCTCTAGTCACATGGTTGGTTTTTCTGGCATGGCCAGTGCCCATCCTGAAATTATCTAGGGGACCACCATGAGTCACTTCATTAGCATAAACTCCAGTGAGATGCCAGGGGCCACCACGAATAACAAAGATATTCTTATCACCCAAGAAATTCCAAGCGTTTAAAGGCTACCTCCAGGAACCAGGAACAAAGAGCAGCTAAGTTCTCTAAACCTAAGTTTAGAGAACAGGGTAATAATAAACACACTATCTTCTGGGGTGTCTCAGAAAACTGTTGTCTCGGCTCACTTCCTAGCCCCTGCTCCCATCCACTTTCCACTTCACTTCTTGGTTAGACAGGAATGATCCAGCTGCTCTGACCTTCTGGCACACCTTCCTTCCTGGGCAGATGCGTACTGATGTATCTTCTTCCTCTGGGTTCACTCTGTAGTCTGAATCAGACAGCCCCCTGTGCTGAGGGCGGGGCTGGAACCCGTGGCAGCTCATCTCCCTTTATCCTAGACAGTGTGGGTTTTCTTTCTCACTCTTCCCTTTTCCTCATTCGGTCCTTGGGGAAAGAAATCCAATGAGCTCTAACAGTCTGTTCATTCTCTATCAGAAACTGATCTGTCTGCTAATTTTTAACAAGCTGCACTTTGCCAGTGTTCAATGAGCTCCTTGACACGCCCCCCGCCCCCCCATTTTTTGCTCCATTTAAGACCCCTTTCACATCACACTGCTCTGTTTTTCCTAAGGGAAATAGTTAGGAGAAAGTCCTTTATGGAGGTTTGGAGTCTTACACAGTATGGTTGTAGTACTACAGGGCCTCTACTGTTGATTGACACTGCAATGGTAGGTATGGCTAGGTGGCTTGGGGCTCTGTCTCTTTAAAGAAACTTACCAAACTAGGTGAATCATAACCACCTCAGTTCTAAAGTTGGTGAAAACACCTCCACTTGCATTAGCCTCATCTTTTATTTATTTATTATGGTTTTTATTGATGAAAAAAAGGAATTGAGAATAACTGTACACATTGAGAATTCTTTGGAAACTTAAACTGATAGAAGGTTGACCATTAGTTAATTTTTTTTTTTTCCCTAAAAGGCTGTTTGGAAGAGATATTCTAGTATCTTTCTTAAGTAACTGGTAAAATTTCTTAAAACTTATTTTGAAATGTTTTAGGACTCAGTTTTATTATCATTAAAAGACTCATCACAAGGAAAATTATTTTTTTCTTTTTCTTTTATTTTGTATCTGTATGAGATGACAGATGTTCACTAAACTTACTGTGCTCATCACATCATGATGTATGTAAGTCAAATTATTGTGCTCTACATCTTAAACTTACACAGTGCTCTATGTCAATTATATCTCAATAAAACTGGAAGAAAAAAACAAAAAATATTTTAAAAAACTGGGGAGATGATTACATTGAGGGTTTTGTTGTGATATATTCTATTTCCTTCTTAGTCCATATTATGGGATAATTGCCTTGTTGCCTATACTTTTCTATATAGAAGATACAAAATCAAAATTTTAGTAGCCCTTCTAAGATATAATGGGATCTAGAGGGTTTTTTTGTTGTTTTGGGGAAAGCCTTTTAGCTGGAAGACCTGATGAATTCTCAGGAGCAGTGATTTAGGGAGGAGACTGTCAAGCTTCCCCACAGAACTATCTTCAGGGTCCTGAGACAGTCTCTCGAGTCAGAGGCCTGTTTGGGGGTGCAGTCTGCCTTTGCAGAGCTGGGCTGCTCTGTCTCATCAGGCACATTAACAGGAGTGCTTTTTACCTATTAGTTAAAAAGTGTAAATGAAAGAAAAGAAATTAAATGTTGAACAAAGGAATACAATATCTAACTAGAAAAAAGTACAGCAAAACATTTTTTGGTCATTGTTCAGGAAACGGATTCTCCCCTAGCACTGCTGGAGGGAGTGTGCCCCTGCAGACGCCTTGTTTCGACTTCTGGCTTCCAGAACTGTGAAGGAATAACTTTTTGTTGTTTTAGCCACCCAGTTCATGATAATTTGTCACAGAAGCCACAGGAAATTAATGCACTTCCATGACCTCATAGATAATGATAGGCCCCCTGCTTGCTGCCCCCATGGCCCCTGTTCTTGCTTTTCATAACCCACATCACACTGGATTGAAAGGGTTTGTTGGAAGTCAGACTTTCCTTCTAGGCTGCAAGTTCATGAGGTCAGAGACATGGCCTTTCTTGTCTACCGCTGCTTCCCCAGGGCCTGGTATGTAGTAGGCACTCAATAAATTTCTATGAGATGGATGAATAAATGAGCTGGTATTGAGAATTTCTTGTCTGGGAGAGTTGTTAAATATTATACTGGGCTTTGAAAACACACTAGGGAGGTTATCCTTATGGGAGACATACTCAGGCCTCTGAAATAATTAGGTGAGGTCTTATCTGAAGACCACAAGAAGCTTTATTTTAATTAGCAGTAGCACTGGGAGTCTGATTTACTCTGGGCATTTTAGAATGTAGAAACAGTTACATGCTATAGGTCCATCGTGGTCACAAGCCTAGAATTCCTAGCAAGAAGAAATTTAGTAAGAGATAGAGCTGAATGCTGAGAACCTCTAGTGAACCCATGGTTGGGAGGGTTACAGGCATAGAAAGCTGGAGCTCTTTCCTCTACTTGGTCCTTACATTGAGGCAAGGGTATTATACCTGAAGGAAAGACACCAAGGGCAGCTAAGAAAAGACAGAGTCAGCTGATCTGTCAGCTAAGTTAGCCTTCTGGAAAATAACAGTCCACATATTAGGTAAAAAGCATGTCTTTTCATTTAAAAGGCAGTTTGAGATTAACCAAGGATGAGTTTAATACAAGACTAGAAAAGGATTACAACATATTATTGGATGATACAGAATTGCTGCCTAGAAAAGCTATTGTCCTTTGTTACCAGGCCAAAATTCAAAAATATCAACTATTAATCAGTATAGTGAGAATTAGTTTAGGAGAGAGAAAAAAAACATGTAATTAAGTTCATAATTACTTGATTTGTTTAAATCACATTATATCTGTTTCTGTTTAAAAAATTTTAACTGTACTTAGAAAAGAAAATGGAATTACAACCTTTTTTGGAATGACAATTCATATGCACTCTTTTAAGACATTCAGAAAATATAGAAAAGTGTAAAAAAGAAAGCAAAATCACCTTAATCTCACCTCCAGGGATAAATGCTATTCACAAAATATTTATATATAAATATGTGTTTTTAAACAAGAATAGAGTCATTTTATATGCTTCTTTGTAGTTTATTGTTTTTACTTGCTATATTCTGGATTTTCTGTAGATCAACAGAGATAGCTATGCATCATTATTTTAATGGTTTTCTTTTATTTCATCACGTCTTTTCCATAATGCTCTTTAACAAATGCTGTTCCATTATTTTTTTTTAATCACTGAAATGGTTTTATTTTTGTCATTGACAATATGATACTGTGATTGGATCATTACTTTGGCTTCCTTAAATATTACTTAGGTATACATTAAAAATATATGTTTACATTTAAGAAATGTAACACATTAAAGAAATTCTCTGTAAATAGAACTCCTTAATATTTTCCTGCCTTTTTTTTTTTTTTTTTT
>NW_006779398.1:1317502-1340367 GCF_000442215.2 Lipotes vexillifer | reverse complement strand
CGGAGCACGGGCTCCGGACGCTCAGGCTCAGCGGCCATGGCCCACGGGCCCAGCCGCTCCGCAGCATGCGGGATCCTCCCGGCCCGGGGCGCAAACCCATGTCCCCTGCATCGGCAGGCGGACTCTCAACCACTGTGCCACCAGGGAAGCCCCCTGCCTTTTTTCATACAGAAATAACTTAATCTACAAAGTCTACAATAAAACTATGAACTCTTATGGCCTAAAAGGTATATACAAATTTTGGAGCTTGACAGAAGTGTTCTCTTTATGATTTTATAAATCACAAGATGCGGTGTTTATTATCAAATAATGACTTATCATCAAAAGTTGTTATTGTCTCCCAACCAGCTCTCCCAATGATAGACCTTCCAGTGTACTTGGTAAAGATGCCTTGAATTTAAAAAGTTAAAATGGTCAAAAGACTAGATTTTTAAAAACAGTACAGAAGGTTGCTATTTAAATATGACTGAGCCTTATTAAAATTACTTCAGTTTGTCTGAAGAACAAAAAATGCTGCTATCATTTAAATGGAAGCTAACAAAGTCTAAAATAAAATCAGATTAAATTTGTATTAGTCTTGGGAAAAATACTACATTCAGTGTTTAAACATAAAGTTTGTCTGGCAGTTAATGTTGTGAAACAGATCATTTTTGTAGTTTTTTAGAAACTTAGATTTTAAAAGTAATGACAGGGCTTAGCTTAGTATTATTTGCCATTTGACTCAATTAAATTTAATGAGAATATTAATTGAGAAGGTTTTTATTTCTAAGTTTTATACTGTGCATATTATGGCCTAAAAATAATGCATAAAGAACATTTCCAAATATCTTTTTACTTTCATTACATAAAAACAATTTGAGCACTTACCTAATACATCTTGAGTGGTTATCTAATAAGTCACTAAATAGAAGGTGTCATTCAACAATATGTTATTATTTTCTGAAGAAATTAAAGATTTCCAGTCATGAAACAAAAACTGAATAATCAAATGTTTTGTATCAGGAATTTTAAGTATGCCTTTCTAAGATTTTTGCGTGTTGTTATTTTTGAAGTTTTAGCTAATCAAAGTGATGGTCCAGAATAAATTTTCGAAAATTTGGATAGTATTGACTCTGTTTTTGTAACAGAATCTCAATGGAATATTTTTTCCAAGATTGACAAATTTAATCTGATTTTATTTTAGACTTTGTCAACAAATGCTGTTCTCAAAATGATCAGTCTCTGTAATTCTAATCATCCTATTCTTGGCTTCCACCCTTTACCCACAGACACATGTGCCTGAGATTCAAGATAACTTATTGCCTAAGGCCAACAAAGATATTTATCAGAGTCCTTTCTTTTTCCCAGCTTCATGGCTTGAAAGACGATTTCTTCCTACTGCTAAAATATAGGAAGTCTCAGTGGCTGACTAGGTAGATGTTGTCATAAACAATACTCTTTAAATGAGAAAGTCCAAGACAAGGTACCAAGGAAAAAAACCTGAATTATATTAAAAGAGAATAAAATATTGAAGATGCATATACTCCTAAAGGGATCCTTGAGTAGAAAAAGAAAAACTCTCAAACAGTTTATAAAAGCACTCAAGCACAGGAAAAAAAAAATTTTAAGTAAGCAATGATTTCTTACAGTTGAGGATTGGTTAAATAGAAAGAAAAGACAACAGCTACTTGAATTTCCCTAATTTGGTTCTATTGTCATAGTCTGTTGTAATATACTGGTTGGAATTATTGGTTAATATTTTCATTTAGTTGTATTAACATAGAAATTTATTTTTGATTTATGTAAAGACATCAGTTTAAAAGGAAAGAGAAAAAAAAAGAAACATATTATTTACTCACCAAATTAATTCCTGTAACAAGCTTGAAAATTCAGACCACAAATTGGTTCTTATTGCAATATTACCTCAAGGGCATAATGTCTAATCCTGTTCAAAATATCTGTGAGAAAATAAGCAGGCTTTATTGTAGGCATTCTCAAACTATAAATGGTCAATAAATTTTACTTCATCTTATCTTAAAATGTTATGGTATTGCAGAGTCCATGAACATAGCTGACTGAGCAACTTTCTCTTAATGTTTCCCTGTAATCACAATGGGAATATTTTAAATTGGTAATAAATGTCACATAGACAAGTCAATATAAAGTTTCTTGCAGAATAATATGCAGTGAGGTTACCAAACTTGGCCTGAATGCTTAAGATAGTACAATCCCCATGTGGTGCTACCTTTCAGATAAAATTAGTGTTGCCATAACCAGGGAAAGGTTTTTATGTTGTAAATAAATAACCACACTCAAGAAAACATCAAATGGCCTTCCAAAACCTTTCCATTCCTGATTCATCAAGGGAAGGCAGCTAGCAAATTGACTTCATTTCATCTTAGTTTTAGAGCATTAACACAATCACACTGAAATGCTTAGAAATGTAAAATCCATGGGAGTGTATACTTGTTAACGCTTGTTTACAAGGCACCTTTTTAAAGAAGAAGGTACACAATTTATTTTTTTTAAGATTTTTTCTTCCAGTTTTATTGAGAGGTAATTGACACATAGCACTGTATAAGTTTAAGTTATACAGCATAATGATTAGGCTTACATATATCATGAGATGATTATCACAATAAATTTAATGGCCATCCTCTATCTTATATAGATACAAAATTAAATAGAAAAAAAAATTTCTCCCTGTGATGAGAACTCTTAGGATTTACTCTCTTAACAATTTTCATGTATAACATACAGCGGTATTAATTAGATTTATCATGTTGTACATTACATCCCAAAGAAGACACTTTTATTAAATGATAGAGAGCGTCTATGGGGTCAAATGTATTGCCAGGATGCCAAATTGCTCTTCTTTTTTCTTTAGGTGGGAAATATCAGGAGGCATTTCTGTGGATAGAGAGACTTCCTGGAGTGGATTTTTGCTACCTGTTAGTCATTAATACCCTCTTCCGTCTTCATTACAGTATCTTGGTATTCATTCAGAAGTTTAATCCTTGGGACTTCCCTGGCGGTCCAGTGGTTAAGACTCCATGCTTCCAATGTGCGGGACGCAAGTTCGATCCCTGGTCGGGGAACTAAGATCCCACAAGTCATGCAGTGCCGCCAAAAAATAAAAACAAAAAACAGAAGTCTAATCCTTGCCATGCAGCTCAGAAGTTTCAGTGGAATTCTATCCCTTCCCTGGCTTTATTAGTGGACCTAATTGGTTGAAAAGTAATCCATATTCCTTTCCAGAGTAAGTAATTCAGAAGGTCAAGCTTTGGCTGTTCAACAAATGGCATTTCCCCTGACGAGAGGAATCGCTCCATGACTGAGCATGTGACTCAATTCAGGCAAAGGGAAGGAAAGGAAGGTTTCATTGGGCTTCTTGGAAGTTTCTTCATTCTTTAAAGAAAGGCACCAGAAGAGGAGCTTTCTTTTCCTCTGAGTGCCATCCTCTGTAGATGTAAGGCCTGGAACAGCACACCCACTTCCCTACTTTGAGAGAAATCGGCCTGGGGATGGACCAAAAACATAAAGGGGGGCTCAGTTAGGAGACCACAAAGAAACTGAGCAAGAGCCATCTAAGTTAAGGAAACTCTGAAAGCCTCCTTCTCTCTAGAATTCCAATTACATGAGCCATTGAGTTCTCTACTTTTAAACCACTTTGAATCGGGTTTAACATTATTTGTAGACAAAACCTCTCCTACGGAACTTTCTTATTTTTGTTCTAGAACGTGGTGTATTACTTTATTCAGTGTCTCCTTCAGAGGCATTAAGTCATATGCTTTGTGAAGATTCTTTCTAAATGTGAACAAATAATTATGTAAAAGTTTTCAGAATTTTTCCCCCTCAGGTGGTGCAATAGAACTTCGAAGAATTTACATAGGGTTGTTTTCATAACTGTTATAAATTCACGAAAGGAAGCCAGCCCTCAGTGGGTTTGTGTAGCGTATAATCAGCAGATTGATTTATTTCCTTATTACATGATCCTAATAAATCTAGGGCACCCATTTGTCACATTCTCTGTAGAAAAATGACATATAAAGTCCCTAAATGGTGCCTAGTACATGGTAGGGACTCAAGAATTACTTCTGAGTGTATGAATGACTGAATGAATGAATGTATTAATAACATATGTACAACCACAGTCCAGCAACCTGAAAGAATAATGTTGCTTTTTATAGTTTATCTTTTATTTATTTATTTATTTTTTTCTTCTAGTTTATCTTTTAAAAGGGACTGACTTTGGGGTTTTATACAAACCATGCATGTATGGTTTTATTTGAACCATACATAAAGCTTCCCAGAAATCATACCCTTTCCATGAAGTTTCCTACAAAGAACAGTAGCTAGAAATAGCTCTGATTTTCTCATGTTTAGCTGCCTCATTTCCTTTACCCCTTCCTATCCTCCACATACCCTGTCACACTATACCACTTTCTGGCCACAAGGAGCCACTGGGATTCATGCTCCTGACCCACTGATGTACTGGATTTCTAAGATGGCTAGAGGACCAGGTGACTCCATGGTCAATGGCACAAAAGGTTCTTTGCTTAATGCTGATTACTCTCTTATGTGAAATTCTCATGGAGCACTGCTGGTGAATACAGTCCTCCATTTCGCTTCAGTGCTCTGCATATTTGAGATCTTTCACATCGAGTGGAGTGATATTTGTTTGGATCGCCTTGGTACTCCTTTTACTTAGAGTCCATTCCCTCTCTTTCTTTCTCCTTCTAGTTGAATCTGATTCCTTTTGGAGACTCTGGAGATAGTGCCATGATCGGAGTATGGCCTTCCTATTTTCATGTTCAAATCTTAGAGCTGATAGATGGGGAAAACAGGGAGATTTAAGCTCCTCTCTTCCAAGGTTGACTTCTTTGGTTATAGTAGCAAAAGATGCTTTGGGTCAGTTAGGCACTAAATTTATGTCTTTGTCACTACCAAAGTAAAGTTGGGGGAAGTTCAGGTTTTATCCTAAGTACGTTGAAGTCTGAAAAATTCCAGGAGGTAAAAGGACAAACAAGGACAGTAATCTAGCATTGTACCACTATATCATACATATAAGAAGCAAGTTTGTGGGTAATCTTCAACCAAGATTGGGGTACTTCCTTATCTCTGTGCACTAGAACCAGCTTGTTGGGTTTCTGTGTTTATGGCATATACTTGCATAACTTCCTTTTTCTCTACAGATACCACGGTATCTCAGGCCTGGTTTCCATTTGTCAGTCTTTCTCCATGATGCCTGATTAAATTATCTCCTTTTCCTTCTCCCCTAATTGACTTTGCTGTCAGTGAGAATTTGGGGACCTATTTAGGGTGACCATGCCATTTAATATTATTTACTAGTTTCTGTCTGTAAATCACCCTATGTGAACTAAACTTCTGAGCCTCCAAGTCTCTTTCCTCTGGCCTGGAGTAGAGAGCCTGCTGGAATAGTTCTCCTACTTTTATCGTGAAGATGGAACATACTTTTCACACTCACTACAAAAAGATATGTGTCCTAGTCCTTGAAATTCTGACCATGCCTTCCTTTTAGGACAGTGAGACAATCCTGCACACACATACTTGTCTTTAGGATTTTGAATCTATATAAACTCTCAGTGCATGGCCTTTCACATAAATGGCAGCCCATCTTTGCCTTTAAATTTATCCATTCCTGTACAGTTTCTATGACATGTTATAACACAGTTCAAGTTCTTTTCTCTTGCACTGCTCAAGTTTATGGTTACACTTAGTCTATAGCAGAAGATTCAAGGCCTCCTTAATTCAGGACCCTGGGTTTTGACTAATCCTGGGGGATCTTGTTTAGCTGGTGAAGCTGGGTAGAAGCCTCTAGCAAACAGCCATGGAGGATGCAGAAACAGACAAAATTACCGTTTGCCATTCCATGGGGAATTTTCTATAGATTTCCTACACTTGGTAAACTCACATACCACTGCCTAAGTTTGGTTCTCTGGCGAGTTCTACAATTCTGACACCATTACTCAGAAGTTGTAACCCCATTGCAGTGTCATCTCTATGATATTCCTTTGAATTGCTGAAATTCAAATTTAACTAGGCATTCTGTATTTTATCTGGCAACCCTAAATTTTAGAAAGGTTACCTAAATTCTCTTCTGAAAATTTGTTTCACTGTTTTCCCCTGGGTTTATGATGATACGTGCCCTCTATCTCAAGATTCTCAAACTGTGGTCCCTGGGAACTTATTAGAAATGTAAATTATCAGACACCACCTCAGACCTATTGAAAAACTCTGATTTAGCAATTTTTGTTTTGATAAGCTCTCCCAACACTTTTGATGCACACTCAAATTTGAGAACTATGGACCTATCTCAACTCAGGTTGCCTTATTACCAGTATAATTAATGTTTACAAATCTGTATCCCCAAAGAAGCCAAATTAAAATAAAATACTATGAGTATGGAATTCTCACAACTTGAACTATCAAGAAAACACTCTCAGTGCTTGGTCAAGTAAGTCATTTAATAGGATCAACTTCTAATGATTAAAAATTCTATTTTTTAAAAACAGAACATGCCACAAAATTGGTGCTCAGTAACTGAGTAGAGCTGCTTTGTTATAACCACTATTATCATTCTATGTGAGTATTATTCACATTCTTCGGTGAATGGTGTAACACCCAGGCCATGGACTTGTCTCCAAAAGGCAAGGCTTAATGGTGAACAATTGCAAAAAACATTTGATTCTAATACACGCTGTGCCTGAATGAATGAGACCTTTTAGGACCCTGCCTCTTAATACCTAAGTTCCAAGACGAAGCACCACAGCCAGCCCCAAGCTATGATTTCATTTTCATAAGGGAAAACATGAATCACTGAAAATGAACATAATAGTTTAAATAAAATGCTGACTTCAATAAAGTAAGTTTTTCATGAGAGTATATGAAATTATATAACATGGAACTGGTTGGGTTTTTTTGTTGTTGTTGTTGTTCAATTATTTTTATAAGACAAGTACCCTGGGCAACTCAGAGATCCATTGAATTCTGGGGAGTCAAGGGAGGCTATAATTTGGGTCATTGTTTAAATTAGATTTTATAAAAACATCTCCCTTCATCGGGGCACACATACCAACAACCTGTGTGAAGGGTGGTTTCAGCTACACACATAGGCCGGAAATAGTGTGTTCTGAATTAGAGCAAGTGACAGCATTCTTTTGGAAGCCATCATGAGTTTGAGAAAGGATGCTAGAACTTATGCTACTAAAATGTAGATGACAAGAACAGGCAAGTTTCTTAATTTGTGTCTCTGAGTATCTCTGTCTATAAAAATGAACAAAATATTATATTTGCTATCTATTTCATTAACAACTTATTAATATAAATGAGATTATTGGAGAAGATGTTAGTTACTGTTTCTGTTTCCAGGGCAGTTTATTTTTTTTTTTGCAGTACGCGCGCCTCTCACTGCTGTGGCCTCTCCCGCTGCGGAGCACAGGCTCCAGACGCACAGGCTCAGCGGCCATGGCTCACGGGCCCAGCCGCTCCACGGCACATGGGATCCTCCCGGACCAGGACACGAACCCGTGTCCCATGCATCGGCAGGTGGACTCTCAACCACTGCGCCACCAGGGAAGCCCTCCAGGGCAGTTTTTGAGGCCTGAGACCAGCATAGTATATGTCCTTGGATAAAATATGGATACTGACTAGTTGGTCCAAGAGGTTTTGTGAAATCTGGTGTGGTTCCAGCAGGCTCTTGTGTGTACGGCTTCTAGGATATCCAGACTTTCTGAGCAGTAGGCCCACTAAATGAGGGCCAGATGGACCAAAAGGGGCTGGTTCTGGAATGGCATCAGTGTTTGGAATTTTCATTGTCATCGAACTGAACTTCATGAAATTGCATTTGACTAATTCATCAACCCTATTCCATTTCCTCTCGTATCCGGTGTGATGCTGTAAACCAGGACCTAGGACGTTCTTTGGATGGGTACTAGCCTGAATGACTAAACCATTCTTAGGTGGTAGAATGGCCAAGTGGTCCTTTCCTGCAAATATCGGATTGTCTCCAAATCCTTGCTGTTGCTTTAAATATATATTTGGAGTCATTGGAATTTACTTTTTTCCCGGACTTGGACTCTTCTATCCATAATTATTTTCATATTATAAAATAGGTCTCTGACCTAAGTATGCATATTTCTATTCCATATATCTCTGCAGATGAAACCCCAGGGAAGGAAGGGCTTACCACTTTCAAAAGGGCAATGGCTTTCATAACATAAATGCCAGAGATTGAACTCTTCGATATCAAATTAAAAAAATCCTTTCTCCATATATGTAGTCAGAGCTTTTTCCAAAGTCACATTCTTGGAATTAATATAACTTCAAATGGGTAATGTGATTATAGATTAAAAATAGTTAAATTAAAATCAGAACTGTGAGTTAACATAATTTCCTTAAGTAATACCTAAGGCTATGTATTTTGGAGAGATTCCTCCAACTAACATTAGAGATAATTACTAAGGACAAGGGATTAATACCATTAGAAGAGAACACACACAAATGCATCGTCATACCTTGAAGTTTTGGAGTTAAGTTCAATTTCCATAAAGATGAGAATCAGTTAAGTTTGAATATGAGAGTATACGATTAAAGCAATCTGATTATTTTAAGGAAGGGATTTAATTACAAAGTCATGTTTATAAATTTGGCTTTTCATTTATTTATTTTTGCCAGTTCTTTCACCCTCCAAGTATATTTTTCATATTGGGAAAATTTAAACTCTAATCTGTGTCCTCTAAAGAGTTTTGCTAATCTTTCATCCAAAGATTGGGGGAAAGGAAATAAAGTAATGTTTATTTGGGTCTAACATGTGCAGGTAATTTGAGAATACTTTATTTAATGTAAAGGTTTTATATAACATCGCTATTAGTTCTGAGAATGGAAGTGGTCACTGATTTCTGTGCTTAAACATTAATATGATTAGGCTTTTTGCTAGTTATATTTTCTTTGGTTTTGCTGAAATTAAGCCAATACACTGTATATTTCATTATTTTAGAATTCCCTCTTTTGTATTAGGACATATGCTGTGATTTAAAAAAAATATATCCAGTGGTTAATGATATGTTTCCAGAACAGACTTGTAGGCCTGATTTTGTCAAGAGCTACACATGTGGTGCACATCTACCCTGATTTCTTGGACAGTCAGAGAGATGCATGGCCACAAGCAGTTGTAGTCTTGCCAGGACCTTAAGGAACTTATGGTGAAATCTTGCATTGATTATAAGAGTTGATGTCTCTGGCTTTCAATTTTCCTGAATTTAGGATTTTTATGCAGTAAATTTACATCAATCTTTCAAAATTATCAGAGGATTCTTGAGATTTCTCTTGGCCATGAAAGTTTCAGTAACCCTGTATGTTGGCTGTATTCATTTTATCAGTTTTTTTTGTCAGTTTGCCCAACTATGCCATTAGGTTATTTTTTGGTGGGGGGAGGCTATTGCCTAAATCAAAATATTTTATTATGAAAAATAGTATAACTTCATGCTAATGATTCTTAAAAGCCTTCATACTCTGAGTCTACAGAAACTCATTTAACTTTGGATTGTGTGTTCATAGCCATTCAGTTAACCTAACCAAACCCAAAGGTAGGTTAGAAATTATTTTAGAAGAGGTTCATTTGATTACAAGTAACCGTAATCTATTCGAGTTACTTTAAGCAAAAATGGGGACTTTATTGTTAGGATATTAAACTATCTCCTAGAACCCAAGGGCAGAAAGTGCTATCAAGTCTCAGGAGAGATGAGACAGAAAACTATAGAGTTGTCAGCATCTAACACACTTATTGTCTCAATCTCTTTTCCACTGAGACCATATGGTCTTTTGCCTGTTATTCCCTGTAAAACTAGTTCTTTCTCCAGTTCTCTGCAGAATGGTTCTCTGTGCTTTTTTGTGTGTACATAGCAGACACATCCAGTTTCACATTTCTGTAGCTCGTTAAAACCTTATTTCCACATGTTGAAACTTATTAGGTGTGGGAATAGTGTATTAATATGCATAGTTTTAAATTAGAGCTCTATGGTAGAGTTTTATTATCCATCATAGAGAAGACGTTTTTAAGTTGAGAGAAGATGAAATTTGTGATGAAAATGTTAGCAGTAGTGGTGAGTGTGATGAAATCAGCCACATGCCTTCAGATAGATGTGAGGACAAAATGAATGAACCGGCCTGAATCTTATTTATTGTCATAAAATACCAAGTGAAAAGTAATAATTCTGACAATGTGGTGAAAATTATTTGAAATGTGAATGTTTATTACTGGTAACAGTTTATTACTGGTAACTGGTAACAGAGTGAACATAGTCCATTATGTTTGAGGACACTCTCAAATTCTAGTATAAATCCACCAAGCTCAAGTTCAATTTTGAAACAAACAATGAACACCAGAAAAAACTATAGAATTTTCCTTCACCAAGTAAAAGGATAGTCAAGTCTCCTGATCAGTCATGCACAATATGACCAGGATGAAAATGCAAAATCCACAGTAGCCTCATTTATAGTGTAACATATAAGTAAAGGCAAGAGCTGCTAACTCTGATAGGCCATAAGTTCAATAAAAACTGGAAATAAAACATCTGTCCTGTTATCCTGTCATAATTTTATTTATCTATTTATTTTTTGTGGGACTGCAGATTTTAAAAACTAGCATAACCTTTAAAGGCAATTATTTAAAACTGCTGCTTGATCTACATTTACAAATATTATTGGTGAGACACATAAAAACTTCTAGAAAATAAATGTTGGAAAAGATGATGATCTGGGGGTTTTATAACATAGCACAGATTGTGGTAATGTTATAACTATGGCCCCAAATAGGCTTTTATGCCAGAAAGTCATTGTAGACTGATGGATGCACTTATGTTGTGAACTCAGCTTTATACATAATATTTTTCTTTCAAACAGAAGTGAACACAAGGGCATCCGTTAAAATATGTTATTTTGCTAAACTTGACAATTCATGCGACTGAAGAAGAGAATTTTAACCCAGTAGTAAGTTTGTGATGAACTACAACGTACAAAGTAGATTGTGAGTGATTTGAATCCTCTGCTTAGAGATGTTTTTCTGGATTCAAGTGGGCATACCCAGAACAAAAACAAACTCTACTCCCTGTGCAAGTTCAAGTGAGCTCTCTCTCCTTGAAAACCTAGGGAGATTTTCAAGAGCACTTATTGAGGTTGTTTAATTTATCAGTCATGATAGGTAGGCCCATACATCTTGGACTTTCTTCTCAAAATGAAGTAACTATGGTTAGTGTTTTCTCAGAAAGTTCTCTCTTGTCTAGGTTGTCTGAGGGACTTCACATTTTTTTGGAGGAGTGAGATCATATGACATCAGTGTCTTGCTTTGAAAATTCTAATACCCTGAGATTTACTTGCTTATTTGAACAACCAAATATTTATTTGAACAACCAAATATTTATCTTTTCAAAAGGTGAGATTTTATCAATAATTACCATGGAAGATGTAATTGCAGTAATCACAGAACTGGATCAGTGGACTACTTACCTTGGTAAAGATGAGTTGAATGCCTGTGATTATTTCTGTGATTATAACACCTTGGTTATAAAGTTATCCAGGGGCACTATACTAAAGGATAGTTATTTTAAACAGTCCCAAGAAGTACTAAGAAACACCTGATAAACTTTCTAATCATTTTTCTTAAGAAGACTACATTCATGAGTGGCTAAGAAGCAGATTTTGTTTTCACCTTTTTAACCCAAACTTGACACATTCAGAAGAGATTCAAGACATTGTTTTGGTTTGTTGAATGACAGTAGCACCATTTTGGTTAGGAATGATTTCTCAGTGTCCAACCCTATCAGAAAAGTCAGTTCGATACCTTCTACAATTTTAGAACACACACACATGAGATGAAATTCTCAATGATAAGTCACAACAAAACTAAAAATGAGATTGTCACACTGATATAAAATTTGAATGATTTCAAGCCGTTATCCTTTCATTCCTGACTTACCTTAAATTGTTTTATTCTTATCATTGAGGAAATTATTTTGAATTCTGTTTCTAAATTAATTAGATTCAATATTACATGCATTTATTTATTTTATGCTTTAATTTCTATTTGATAGCATCATTTTTCATCTTATTTATTTTTATAGTTATAGTATATTTATAACAAGTAATAGTGATTTTTCAGTTCTATAGCAATAGTTTCTTTATAAAATCAGCATGTTAAAGGTAACTTCATTTGTAGAAAAGTATAAGCAAATGCCACTCAAGTGCTAATATGACAAAAATCATGGAGATAGAAACATAAAACACTGCAGTTTTGAAAACACTGGTAAAGATTTTTAATTCATGAATATTTCCTGACTGCCAGATTTACCTGCTGTAACAGTTTGGGAGAAATGGCAAGAACTTTGGAATTAGGCGGGTGGTGGTTCAAATCTCAGCACAGCCACAAATTAGCAGGGTTTATCTTGGCAAGCTACTTAGATACTGAGCCTCAGTTTCTCCATTTGTAAAATGGGTATAATGATAATTATTTTCAAGAGGGTCACTGTGGTAATTAGAATTAACGTATGTTAAAGTACCCTGGTTCAATAAGTGCTAGCTATTTTTCAGGCAGTTAAGAAAACTTTACTTAAAAAGTGTATTTTAAAAAATCAAATTTAATATGTTTGGTATCTATATATTCACTTTCTAAAAATTGAAGTATAGTTGATTTACAATGTTGTATTAATTTCTGCTATACAGCAAAGTGTACATACATTCTTTTTTATATTCTTTTCCATTATGGTTTATCACAGGATATTGAATATATTTCCCTATATATTCACTTTTTAATGTAAGAATTAGCAAAATAAAAGACTAGCTGCAAGATCTCCTCTACATTTTAGAAAGCCTTTAGAATGAGATAGGTGAGTCAAATGTCATAAAAAAATGTTAGGATAGTGGAAAGTGAATAAGGTTTTAAGAGTGTCCTCCCATAGGACTTAAAGTATGAAGTAATACTTAGGTTAGCTGTGATAATCAATTGCAGATAAACTTAAATCTTGGATTGAACCAAGAAATGGAAGCCACGAGCTTGACATTCAATCCTAGCTCTGAAATTGAACTTTGGTTTTCAATGCCACAGTTATTTCCGAGAGGTTCTTTGTTTCCGTGTCTGAAGTAGGTAGTAACTCACAGGGGCGTCATACAATTTTTTCTCTTCTGTTTCAGCACTAACCGTGTCCCACCTCCCTGCTTTAGGGTGTTATATCAATAAAGAACACTTGACAATCATTGTAGAATTTTAGTAGAAGCAACAGCAAAGCCTTTCACCTTAGTAGTCCAGGCATTGGTTCCACCATGAAATTTAAAGAAACCCATATTTATTCTGTCTGGATATTTAACATAAAGTAGTTAAACTTTATAAACCTTGAGCTTATGGAAGGGGCCCTGGTGGTAGTCACATTATGCTTGTCATTTCTTAGGTGAAGCTTTCATAGTCCTAAATGTTATTGAAATTCTCTTCTCTGTAGTGTGGGCTATAGACATTACTGATGACAGGTTCCAGGCCAGGTTACGTACTTCATTCACTCAACAAACATTTATTTGGCCTGAACTCTTGGATATTAAGTGACTGTAACACTGGCCCTGCATCGAAGCTGCCTACGATATGTGAGGTGAGCCAGCTAATTAGATCAGCAGCCGCAGGAGATGGGATCCATGTGGGTGGCCTCTGCTCAGCTCTCTCTGGCTTTGTCTTGACAGACTGGCCTTTTGTCCTGGAGCCTGTGACACCAGGGCTGACTGCCAGATTCCAGATTCCTCTCAGGACCAGCCTTTCCTCACTAGAAGCAACACCAGGGGCATCACCCACCTCAGAACACGCTTCTTTCACTCCTTAGGGCTTCACTTATTAGAAATCTTAAATAAGGGGACTGAGTTCCAGGCAGGGCCATAGGACAGCCCTAGCTCTTTCTCAGAGCACACGTACACCCATGCACCCATGCACACATGCACACAATGTAGCAAATATAATGTTCTAAAAACACCACCTAAAACACAGGAGAATATCATTGGTGAAGGATTTTTGTGAGGTGATGGTGAATTCCCACACAGCAAGCTTTTTGTAAATCACCTTACAATATCTCTGCTATTTTTCTTATTCGACTCTCAGCTTCTTAGAGTATCTTCTTTCTCTCCCCTGTACCCAAACAATCTCTCTTTTTTCCTTTTCTGTTGTCCCAAGCAACCTCACTTTGCTCTCAGGTCGCCTATCCCTCTCAGCAAGTGTGACATCGTTGGTAGCTGAACTAGAACTACCTGTTGTTTGCTTTTAAGCACATGGAAGCCTCTTCCTGCCATAAGTACTGTGATTGGGTTTTACCTGATGCCATAGGAAGGCAGACAGGGGCAGGTAAATAATTCCCTGGAAGGAAGTGAGGTAAGCAAGAATAAACACGTGATAAGAATACACCAGTCATTTCTTATGAGTGGACTTACCAGTGAGAATGTGAGGGCATCATACTTGTTGATCTTAGAGTGGTAAACCTGAGTAGGAACTGTGAAGACCAACTGTGTAGTATGTGAAGACCATACTACACCAAACGGCATGACCTTTATCTTCAAAGATATGCAAAACCTTCGAGAATTTGAAGCAACAAGGTGGCATATCATGAGGCTTGGGTTTTAGAAAGATCACGTGGCTGTAGTGTTGAGAAGGGATTGGATCTGTGGAGAGCAAGACCAGAGGCTCTTTCTTTGTTTTGTTTTCTTAAAGGGTTTGTTTGCCTTGTTTTAGCATATAATGAGGCATTTTTCTCCATAATGAGGATTAATGAGGATATTCATTAATAATGAGGATTATTCTCAAGCTCATAGGTTTTGGTTCGTGGATATTTCTATTCATTCATTCATTCAACAAATATTTGTTAACTTGCTCACTGAATGCCTGACACTCTTCTAGATTTTGGAGGTGCAGCAGTGAACAAAACCAAGTTTCTTCCCCCATGAAGTTGCCATTCTTGGGGAGCAGACAATAAACATACATGTAAAAATACAATATGCCAGACTCTGGGGGCTCTAAGAGCAAATAAAGTGATGGCAGGGGAGGGGAGTTAGAAAGTAAAAACCAGGGTTAGGGCAGGGAAGGTCTTACTGTTACGGAATATTTAACTTTGGGGTTACATAGCATTTATTCTTGAAGCTGGATGCGACTGGGCGTTTGCAACATCAACAAAATAAGGAGCCACGAGGCCCATGTTGTAAGAAGGTGCTATGCTTCCCTTTCCTCCCACCTTCAGTTTTCAGTCTCTCCGTGAGTCTCACTTCCTCCTAGCATCACCTTTCAGGCTAGTTTCAGGCTGAAAAACCAAGTTTTCCCTAAACACACAGTTTGGATCACCCTCCACATCCTGAAAAGGATTCTGATTCCATGGCATGCAGTGGACTTTTTACTGGATTACCTTGAGTTTAGGATAGACATGTGATCTTCTCTTCATTATCCAATCTTGTTTTGCTCCCAGCTTCTATAGGCTGCAAAGATCAAGAATCAATGAGTTGGTGAAAACATCAGCAGAGAACTGATTTCAGAATAAGTCTCAAGCTATAAATTCCACAATTGAGATGTAATGGCACAGCATCAACTTTAATTGGGCGAGAGAGCTGATAATATTTAAAGAAATGTACTCTTGACACCTCTTTTGCTCTGAAGATGATTTTCAATTAAATTGATTCCTATTATTTGTTCTGATATATCAAAGCCATTCTTATATTCATTCTAATCTCTTTTCTTCTCTCCATTTTCCTGCCACTGCCACAGAGTCTAGGACTTCATTGCCTGTTGTTTGGTCAATTGAAACAATCTCTTAAGCGGTGACAGGGTCTCTTCTCCAAGGTCATAAACCAGATTGATCTTATTTATACCTCCTGTCATGTTACATAGGTGCCCAAAGTGTTTATTGGCATGCTGACTGTCAAAAATATTCTTATATTTTAGTTTGATAGGGAGGGGGTATATAAAATGGGATGACTAGTATCTACATGTAATAATTGGGTAATAAACAACCTCTTCTCTCTCAGGTCTCTGTAGCTTCTAAAAAACATTTGTTTTTTTGCTCAGGCTACATGTTAGAGGCTGTGGGTCGGCTGCCATGGATCTGGTCCATGTGTCTTTTCATTCTGGGGACTCAGGCTAAAGGAACCAGTTTTGTCTGGAAGTGGGAAATGAGCAGGCACTCTAGCTGAATCAGGATTCCCCTTGAAGCTTCTGCTAAGAACTGGCACATGGCCACCTCTGCTCACATTTCACTGTCCTAAACAAGTCACGTGTCTACAGGAGGCACTATGGGTCATAAACGTGGAAGGGGTAATGATTAAGGAGTAATACACATGTAATATTTAATGTTTGGCATATGGCAAATTCTATATCAGTATTATTATTGTTGTTAGTATTATTGTTAGTCTTTCCCTGTACATAACAGGCAAATTTCCAACTCTGGGTCAGTTTTACTATCCACTTTATCTTTCCTCTACCCAATTAGTAGAAAACTGCTGAGAAAACTAAATAAGCTTGTACAATGGTGTCCCCATAAAATTAGGACCTCAACATCATCTGGATCCCTTGTGATTCTCAGCATTTTCCTTTTTCCCGCTTTAGCATCCACTTTTACTCCCCTAAATGTCTATTTCAAAACCTTTACCATTTTCCTTCAGGTCACCAGAAAACCCTCTTCCACCTGTCCCTGTGCAGATAACTTGCCCACTTGACAAACGTAATTGGGAAAATTGAGCCCATTAGGTGGGGTCTCATTGCCATTTCTTGGCTTGTCCAGCCAACCTGCAAATTTGGCAAAGCCCATTCTCATCCTTATTGCCCTTCAGGAAGGCAGCAATGGTCAAATGTCTATTTTTGTGTTCAAGGCCAACTTCTCCATCTGTGTTCTCCATGCTGTATATTTCTGCCTTCTCTTATACAGGATCGTTTATCCCCCATTTTCTCCTATGTTTTCACCTCTTTTCTTATTCTTTTCCTAAAGGATATTTGAACGATGTCACGTTCACTTTCATATCTCTTTTACCACACAGCATATTACTGTGATATGACATGTGTTTCATACATATTTGTTGGATGAATGCACAGTAACTCCCAGAAGCTTCCAGTAGCCAGCAGTGTCTTCTCAGGGTCAGGCTACTTGCTGCCAGCCCTCCCTCTAACCTTAAAGCCTGTATTTCAGGTTGAATTGTGAATGGCTATGGTCTGCTGTGCCACTGATAAAACAGTTAATACTTGTATAGCAGTTACTATGTCACAGACACCATTCCAAGTACTTTACACGTGTTAACAAATTTGATTTTTGTAACAACTCTATGAAGTAGGTTTATTATCATCCCTAGTTTACACGCCCAGAAAATGCAGAGACTGAGGGGTTATTAATATATAGGTGCTATGTTCTTTTCTGTATGAATATGTAAAGAAAGAAAAAATATAGACAGATAGACATAAATATAGATCGAATCTGGTTCTAGCTAGTAAACTGTCAAGACTTAGGGTTGCCTCCTGAGATTTTCTTTGAGTAAATGAAGTCCATAAATAGATAGCCTGAAGGAACCAGAAGTTAGCAGAAATCATCACTTAACTGGTTACGTGCCTCAGAATATAAATGAAACACCCTTCCCCCTCCACTCTTGTTGGCTCCTGATGAAGCTTAAGTATTTAACTTTCCTGCTTCGCTCATTCTGCTGTTGCCACAGCAACTAACGAATGCCATTCTGCGCTCTTGTAGGTACCTTACAAACACAGTTTTTTGAAAAAGGCAGTGAATCACATCTTTTAAAAAACAAGTGGTCAACACGGAGAACTACCATTTAAGAGTTTCTTAAGGCTTAATGTATAGACCTCAATTTTTCTTCCTAGCAAAATTCTGTTTTAAGCACACCTTATGCCCTGTATAATACTGAAACCTGAAGAATCAGGTTTTTATGAAACTAGAGTCATACCAAATATGTAGCCCTAAAATGTACTTACTTGTAACTTATTTATAATGTTCCTATCATCTTGGAAGGGGTGGTACCTCTCTGAAAATTGGTCTTACAATCTTCATGGTCCACATTTTAGGGAAAAGTCATATATATATATTTCCTTTGCCATTTTTAAGCTTCTTTTTCTTCTTCACTTAGACATTCTTTAAAAAAGATTTTATAGTGTTTTAATACATTTTAAAGTTGAGACAAATGATAGCCGGAATACTGTTGCTTTAATCAGGGCTCTTTCAACTGCAAATGACATAAATACAGCCCAGGCTTGATTAAGGAATGGGAAATGTATTATAAGACAGCTTGAGTACCTCGCAGAACCCACAGGTAAGAACATGGCAGCATGGTGAGAAGAGAAAGTCCAGTGAGCATCTCAGACAATGCCTGGATGCCCTCTCTCACTCAGCTCCATTTCTCTTTGCTCTGTGGCTCCCTGCTTCCCTCTCACCGCAGACCAGCTTTAATGTCATGGTGGAAACATGGGTAATGACCGAACCTAAATGTTACGGCCAAAGCCAGTAGAGAGGTATTATACGAACTCTTTTTCCTCAATCTAAACTAAATAAATAACAAAGAAACAGAATCAAAGAGAGGAAAAGGGACTACTCATTGGCCCAGTTTGGGTCAAGTGCCACCCAGAGAACAATCAGTACTGACCAGGAGGAAGCGTCATGGGGCACCTTACTTGGTTTATTTGCAGTAGGATCGAGCACATCTTCCTTTTTGAAGCTCATCCTTCTCTTGGCTTCCTGGACACCATTTTCCCTCTGTTCTCTCTTTTTTCTTTCTGGATGCCTGTGCTCAGTCTCATTGCCTGTTAAAGGTCTGCGTAGAGAACAGACAGCCATATTAAACCCCGTCCTCACAAGAACTCTCTGTAGCTATTGAATTTAGCCCAGGTCAAAATCAAAGAAGAGAAAGAGGAGAGCTAGCTTGGATGTACCCCAGGGTAAGTCCTTCTCATTCTAGCAATTTGGATCCTTGTGTAAGCAGCTTTTTGCAAAAAGTGCCCTCACAGGGAAGTAATGTAAGCAGCTCTTTGCAGGAAACTGCCCTCAGCAGGAAGCCCCTTTTCTTGTCACTCTAGCAAAGCTATATTGTAACTAACTTTTAAACCGGGCACCCCCATGTTCTACTCATCTCCAAACCAAGCACACCTTTCAAATCTTTTAATTACACAATTCTTTGCCTAACTTGCCTGCGCGCAGTGGGGAATGGTGATGACTCTGACCCCCTATATCTTAATGATTAACAGACTACTTCCCTTTAAACCTTTCACGGCCAAGTAGAATCTTCGGAGGTGGTTTTGGGGGGACGTTGAGTCCCCCATCTCCCCAGATTGCTGACATTCTGATTAAAGGCACTTTTCCTTTCTATCAACATCTTTAAGTATTGATTTGATAAGCGGCAAGCAGCGGGACCCAGTTCAGTCGAACACTTGCACTGTCAAAAGTAGCCCCCTGCCACTTCCTCTTTTTTTTTTTTTTTAATAAATTTATTGATTGATTGATTTTGGCTGTGTTGGATCTTCGTTGCTGTGTGCGGGCTTTCTCTAGTTGTGGTGAGCGGGGGCCACTCTTCGTTGTGGTGCGTGGGCTTCTCGTTGCGGTGGTTTCTCTTGTTGCGGAACCTGGGCTCTAGATGCGCAGACTCCAGTAGTTGTGGCACGCAGGCTCAGTAGTTGTGGCTTGCGGGCTCTAGAGCTCAGGCTCAGTAGTTGTGGCGCACGGGCTTAGTTGCTCCGCGGCATGTGGGATCTTCCCGGGCCAGGGCTGGAACCCGTGTCCCTTGCATTGGCAGGCAGATTCTTAACCAATGCCCCACCAGGGAAGCCCTGGCACTTCATCTTAAAGCAAAGTGTGCCCTATTAACAAATTCTTCCAGTACTCAAAGAACTACTGGTCACTCTTCATATTTTTTATTTTTAAATACGTATATATAATTATGTATATGTGTGTATATATACAAATGTATGTATTCAGATAGGTTTTCTTTAACATTCAAGGCAATTGTGCAGTATAAAAGAGAAAGATGAAGCAAAGCAACTTGAAAAAAATGGGTCCCAATAGAAATAAAAAATTCAAGAAATGGAAAAGAAATTAAAGGCAGTAAAACCCCAACATATATGTACCCTGATTATTAGAAGCAGAGAGATTTGAGATGATTTTATAACCACAGAAAAAGAACAACATACTGTGAAATAGGATTTTTAGAGACCAAGATGAGCTACTGGCAATTTAAAAATGTGCTTTTGCCAAAATTAGAAAAAAAGAAATAGAAGATAACATTTGGGAAATCAGTTCGAATGTAGTACGAAAATAAAATATAAAAGGTGTAAGAATCTCAAGCTAGGATCCAATATCTGAATAGTAGGAGTAAAATAAAAGGAGAGTGAAGAACTAGGAGAAAGGAAACTGTGAAAGAAATAATGCAAAGACATTTTTCAGAGTGAAAGGAGATGTATCATAAATGTTAAAAGGGCCAGTGTACTACTGAGCATAATAAACTAAAAAGACCCGTTTCTAAACACATCAATATGAAGTTTTAGAACCTCAAGGATAACAATAAGATATTTTTAAAATTTTAGGGAGGAAAAGGAAGTTAAGCTACAAAGGAAAGACAGCCTGGTCTAAGACTTTTCATTTACATTATGGTGATAGAAAATAGAGGAATGATGCCTTCAAACACTGAAGACAAATCTTTTCCCATCTAGAATCCTAAACTTACCTAGAATACTGTTCAAGTGTGATGGCAGAGTATAGCCATTATCTGATTAGGAAAATTAATACGCCAGATACCCTTTCTTCAAAAATCTGAAAATGCACATTAACAAAATAATGGTGTCAGCTAAGGAAAAGAATGACTCAGGAAACAATTTCTACATCAGAAAGCAATAAAAGATAAGAAGAACCATCATTAGTGGCATATGACAGCCTAGAGGGCAAGCACTCAAGATTGCAGAGGGCTGGAGCTGGTGGGAAAGAGGTCCTGAGGAAGAATGAGACTTTATAGAATTAACAGTAAGATGGAGAACTTGGAAAAAATTGAGGAAAAAATGTAGGCATAAAATGTTATGATCAGCCCTTCCCCAGTTAAAAGTATGGAATAATTAGGGGCAGAGACTAAGCAATGAGGAAAATAGTCTCAAAGGGCTGAAATCTAGATGCTGAATGCTAACTTATGTGGTCAAATTAGACCAATAATGAGACTACCATCATGTTGGACCAATCAGTTTCTGAGGAAGAGCTATCAGTTTCATACCAGGATTGATTCCAGAAGCACACCCCACCCATAGTCTCTTTCCCTGAGGAAATTACAATCTGGTAGAAAATCAAGATAGAAATGAGATAATACTGTTTGCTTCCAAAATTCAGTGGTGACCCCATGTAGAGCAGAACTTGGCCTATGGTCCACATATATACAGCACATTTGCAGAGCTGGGGGCGATTCCCCTGTGGCAGGCCAAAACTTATGAACTAAGCTCTCCCTTTGGCCACTCCTTTCCTCAATTTAAAGCAATGTAGGCATGGAATAAAGACTGATGTACATCTCCTCTTGTCCCTGGAAATAACTCTTTTGCTATTACAGGTCTCAGTTTCCTTTCAATTCCAGGTTTAACTGCCCTGACTGCAACAAAGGCAATTCCTCTGCCAGGGTCTTCATAAGTCTGGTCCCTGGAGAAGCAACAGTTTAGGAGCTGAGTCCAGCACTCTATCTCGTAGGGCACCAGTTTGGCTCCCTATGAAGAGATAAGGCCTTCTGACATTTCAGACTCTGCTTTACCCTAGCTCAGTGCCTCTGTCTTTCTCCTCCCATTTTCTCCACGTTCTTTTTATGATATAGACTGATTGTCCTTTAACATATATCTTCATACTACTTGTTCTTCCTTCTGTCTTTTCCTGACTTGGTCTGCTTCTCCAGACTGACATACTTTCAACCTGTGCTATTTGTTCCTCCTTTTCCTATTTTGTCGCATATCTTCAGCTTTATTTGTCTTGCCCTTCTCTGTCCTGCCTTGCTTTTCATTCATTCATTCAGAAATATTAGGCACTGCAGTAGGATTGGGGATAGAAAGTGAAACGGTCCTTGTTCTAAAAGATTTCACAAATCTTATGGGGGACAATTAAGTGGAAGAGTAGAGGATGTAAGGCCTTCAGTCGAGGTACAATAAAAGTGTTTCGGAAATGCATAGGTCTTAGTACAAGGACAGCATAAACCAGTTTTCCCTGATGCTTAGGTAAAGCTTTCCTGAGGAAGTACAGAGTGAGCTGGATTTTGAGGGATGAGTAAGAGTTTAATAAAAGAGGGCCTGGGATAAGAAGGGAAAGTTATTCTAGGTGAAGGGAATAGAATATACGGAGTTGCAAATTGAGCTACTCTAGATCTGTAGTTACCTCTAGCTACATTTGATTCTTCTCTTCTTGGTCAAGCACCAGATATACCAGCATCAGCACCTCCATTGTTGAGTGGTGGAGTGGTCAAAAGAATTTTTCTGAACGGCTCTTACATTGGATAGGAGAGCTTACATCAACTCTCATTGAAACTCTCCCTTCTTCAACCTGTTCTTCCAGAATTTCTCAGGGTACCGTCTTATTCCCAATATGGGCAACGGCGAAATTTGTAAACAAACTCATCTTTTCAAATATTAAACAGATTTTTTGTAATGAAAGACATTAGAGGGATTTTTAAGCCTATATTTTGAGAGGTTCAAACAATAGTCTTTGAGGGCAACTTACCAAATGCATTAGAGAAAGTCATTTGGAAACCTCTTTACTGCTTTCAGAAACAAGAGAATTGAACTTCTCTTTTGCAGCCAATTCTCTGCAGCCACACACACACACACACACACACACACACACACACACAAATAAAGGTTTACT
>NW_006779398.1:1296054-1317489 GCF_000442215.2 Lipotes vexillifer | reverse complement strand
CACTCTTTCTCCCGAGAACACTATCTACTGTGAACAGTGCCAACAGCTGAGAGCATCGAGCCTGCCCTCGCGCTGTGAGAACACGGCTCTCTCCCAGGGTTTTCCCAGATGCTCATTAAAATCCAAAGAGTACCCCACAAGGATGTGTTGTTTAGCCCAACATCATAGCTTTCAGGAAGAAAAGAATTTCAACTCGGTGTGGGAAGATGGACAAAGTCGAACACCATGGTAACTGGGTCAGATTAACTCTTTTAAATAGGAGCTACCAGCAAACGAATGGCTGCTGACCACGCATAGCCACTGAAAGCATTACAGCTTAACTTCTGCCCTGTGGAAATTTTGCTCTTCCCGAAACTCCACGGCTCTCATTTCCCTTGCTCCCTCCGTCTCTGTGGCTTTTCCCTTTTACTCTTCTCTCCTCATCTCAGTAACTGATTGATGTTTTACTCCTATCAGATTGGCCTCTCTGGAATATCTCACAGATCTAGAAAACATGTTTACTTCTTTCACAACTACCGTACCCATAAACTGGAACCACTTCTTCCCAGGCTTATATCACACATGGGAAAGAGCCACTTGCCTAACATTCTTGTCAAACAACACACAGTATCACCAGAATGCTTCGTTTTCTTGCACAGCGGGAGTCTTGGGGAGACGGGTAGAGAGAAGGGCACTAAAAATAGTTGTGCCCTCCTCTAAGTTGGATACTTATTTTATATGCTGAGTTATAATTTTTTCTGCTTTCCTTGTTTTATTGCTCAAATTGTTCCAGCTTTGGCCACTGAGCAATCCTTCTATTGGCTCCTATATACCTCTGACACACTTCTATCAATCTCAGTTTATTTATTTATTTTCCACTCCCTTACTTTCTAGCATTACAAGATGCTCCAGGCTCATCTTGTATATTTCTTGCCCCAGTCCTAGAATCAGCCATTTCTTCAGGGACACCTGGTCTTTTTTTATTAGAAATAGTATTAGAAACCAAGATCTGAACACTAGATGCTCAGTAATTGTAAGAGTTTAAAAGAGTCCAGAGACTAAAAGTTTTTTAACTGCTGGGCTCTTCTAGTACAAGAACCACTTAAAAATTATGAATAATTAACCTATATGGATGTATGGGAGGAAGTAACGTATTGAAACGAGTACACAGTTGGGCTTGAGTCTAAGCTCTATGCCTTAGGGACAGTGTAAGCTTGTGTAACTTAACCTGCTCTTCTAACTAATTCCTCAAGCTCACTCAAACTTGACAAATGAGCTTTCACTTCTTTGTATTTTCCCAAAGCATAATAAGAAAATCTTATGACAAATATCAAGCAGTGAGTTATATACATGTATTTTTTTTAAATTAAATATTTCTACTTAATGATATTTCATGATCTATAGTAATTATTTACTCAGGCACTATGAGTAATTTTAATCCATTATATCATTTAATTGTTGCAGCAGCACTATGAAGTTTGTACTATTCTTATTCTCATTTTAGATGTAAGTAAACTGAGGCTCAGTTAGGTTAAGTTAAAGTAGAAAGATCCTAACAGTGTGGCAGGTGCTTATCTAGTTCTAATTAATGTTATTTCTCTTGTCTTCTTTCAAATATGTAACAAAAAATTGTTAAAGAGTAAACTTTTGGCCTGTCTCACAGGCCAGGGAGTTGCTTACCATATCTTCCTCTTGCCAGGGTGCCTCACAGAGTCAAGCATGCTGTGGCCTTACTAGTGAGTCCCCTGGCTAGAGGCCATTCTCTTCTTGCCAAAGTTAAAGTGGCCTATATAAAGTGGCCTCTTCCCGAGCTGGTACAATAGGGACATAAGTAACAATAACCACCAAAATAACAATATAATAGTAGTTGAGATTCTATTCTGTGTCAACCACTGTGCCAAATATTTAATATTCATCATCTTCTTACATTGTCACCACCAATATTTCATGTCTTAACTATTTTTTTAGGTGAGAAAACTGAATGATACACACATTCAGAAAACTGAATGTGGATTAATTTTATTTCCCAAAGAGATACAAATTGTAAATGGCAGAGCCAGTGTTCGAAGCCAGGACTGTGTGATTTTCAAACAATTTACTTAACTTTATACAGGGAAGAACAGCAGTTGCTGGCAACAGAAGGCTGCTCAGGGCATTTTTCAGAACCCAGTAACAGCAAGAAGCTTCCCTGAAGTTCTAGGGTTGCAAAGATTTTGTGCAATGCACATGAGGAGTAGGGCTTCTGAGAGCTGTAGAAAGATAGCTGACGAAGGCTTTATGCTCCAAGTCTGACCCTGAACAACTGCAGATAGATCTGCTGAGAAGTTTCAGCAGTAGGCACAAAAGTTCTCAAACAGGGAAGCAGAGATCAATGGGCACAGGAAAGGGGACCAGTGTATGACACAGAAGTAGGGATGAATGAGAATTTAGGTAGGACTAGGGCAGACATTCCTGGCAAAATACATCATCATTACCATACTGAGGAGAGATTGGATCTTAACCCTCGACTTATACTCTCTTTTACTTATAGTTTGGATATATGCATCATGGCAGACAGTATATTTTAAAAAGACTTTTTGGTGGTTAATTTTATGTGTCAACTTGACTGGACCTCGGATACCCAGACATTTGGTCAAACCTTATTCTGGGTGTCTATGGTGGGGGAGAAGTGCTTCTATATTCTTTTCAAGTCACGTAAGAGGGCCTCCAACAGAGTCACACAGAGAACTTGGTTTCTTACTGCAGCGAGAAACCTAGAGGACAAGAGATGGCTGCCTAGCTGCTTTGATGGCTGAGGGAAGAGAGTTTGATGCTAGGATAAGTTTGGACTACCCTCTTGCCTTTTGTTGGGGCAAAGGATGCTAATTTCTTGTGGACTTAGAGGTGGGTTAAGTGGGGACAGACAGACCTGCCCTATAGATCTTTTTAATTCTTTTCAAGATACTACATGAAAGAATGATGGAGCATCTGTTTAGAGTAAGTCAGCAATGCAAGAAGGGGTGAGGGATGAACACTTGCCCAGAGGAAAATGAATCGCCTGTTCGTGGGAATGTTCCCAGGGGTCTCAGA
This sequence comes from Lipotes vexillifer, assembly GCF_000442215.2. NCBI lineage: Eukaryota > Metazoa > Chordata > Mammalia > Artiodactyla > Lipotidae > Lipotes > Lipotes vexillifer. The sequence goes on along the minus strand of NW_006779398.1, from coordinate 1,314,441 downwards.
AGAACTCACAAGGTATACATCAGCTTTATGCACCTGCCTGGCTCTGACGGCTGGGATTCATCTTAATGTGGAACAGTCAACTCAGAAATGCTCTGCTCCTTCAACACTAGCCCAGCCTCTTCCTCAATCTCTGCTCCAACCCAAAAGGGGTGAGGAAACTTGCTCAGCTAAAGGGGACTAAAGACTAGAAGGTGGGAGGGGAAGAAAGACTGCCTCTCCTCTGGCCTCTTCTACCCACAGGAGACCCTAATAGAGGGAGAAAAGACAATTTAAATGTTGATAGATTATTAAATGGGATTAGATATTTTACAATTTCTAAATTGAAACTTCAATAGATATTCAGTCGGTAATTATTAAGAAACTATTATGTGATAGGCACTCTTATAGATTTGGGGGATAGAGCTGTGAGCAAAAAACAGGGAAAAGTTCCTTCCCTCATGGACCTTGCATTCTAATAGAGAGCTGCAGATAATAAAGAAATGAATAAGTTAAATTTGCGCTGTATCAGATGGTGGTATGTGCCGTGGAGGAAACAAAGCAGGGAAAGGAGTAGGGAGTTCCAGGTGTGGGTGAGTAGGTGGTCACGAGAGGCCTCTTGGTAAGATGACACTTCCTGTTAATATTTTCTGTTGAATTTATTTTATAAAATTGAAGTTGTGTCTTCTGTTATTTTTAAAAACTGTATTAGGGTAAGTAATGCTAGCTGTTATTCAGGCAAACCATTATATTCAGGCAAAACATTATAGAAGTTTACTTTTAGCTTGTGTCACAGGCCATTGTGAGTCATAGTCATTCAGGGACTCAGGCTTCTGGCTTACAGTGGCCTGTCCAGCCCCCTAAGCCCTCAGAGCCAATGCATGCAGAGAAAGCACGGCTAGGCTTTACTGTGTTGGCCTAGAAGAGCCAAACTTCGCTCTCACCCACATCCACTGGCAAGAATAAGTCACCAGCCTATGCCTGATACAAGAGGGTTTCGTTTGTGGGGAAGAAAACATGGATTTTGGAGAACACTATTAGTCTTGGGCCCACAGAGAGCTTGTTGATTTGAGTGGATGCAAATAGATAGTTAAACTCAAATATTGGGACACTTCGGGCTGCAAGGCTGGCAAATTACTTTAAGCAAAAATGCCTGATGGATCTATTTCTGATTATGTGTGCAACATGTTATATGTAATTATTTCAAGTACTAGAATGCAAGACAAAAAAATTAACAAAAGTTTTATTGTTGGGGTAGAACAGTTACGAATACCTTTTTCTCCTGTACTCTTTTTTATTCTTCCTTTCTTATACAATGAAAATAGGGAAAATGTAGTTCAAAATAAATAAAGTAAAAAATTTGCTTCAGTTAATGTTTGTTATATTTTTATAGAATGTCATCAAAGTAGCAGAAAGTTTTTATTCTAAATTAAAAATATAATTTATCTAAAAATATGTGTCCTGAGGCACGGTTCCCCGCAACCCCCAGGGCCGAGAACCGGTGCTGGTCTGCAGCCTGTTAGGAAGCGGGCTGCACAGCAGGAGGTGAGCGGTGAGCCAGCGAGGCTTCATCTGCCGCTCCCCCATCGCTCCCCATCGCTCACACTGCTGCCTGAACCATCCCCCCCACCGCCCCCATCTGTAGAGAAATTGTCTTCCACGAAACCGGTCCCTGGTGCCAAAAAGGTTGGGGACTGCTGTAACGGATCTTATTTATTGAACAATGTATCAAGAAGTGAAAGGGCATTTGTAATATTGCATGTACCTAAGGAGTTAAAGATTGTAAACGTACCCAACATCATATCTTGCTCTGTTTTAATACCAGATTATTGGTAGGTATCATTTACTTCAAGAAAAACAGGGAAAGTGTTTGAGTTGAAATGAAGACTAAATCCACATAAACAACATGTAAAGAAGTGTAAAATTATATTTTGAGTGCTATGCATGCAGCTAGTATGTCATTTCCCAACATTTGAGTATCCATTTTTTTTCCCAATATTTGTTGATTAGTTGACCTAATAAGTTCTACTAACCAAGATCAGTAGAGCTGAAAGATTATTATGTCTCTTAAAAAACTCTGGGGATTAACTTAATAGACATTTATCTGTTAACTTAGGCTTTTTAAATCTTTTTTTTGTTTTTTGCCATAGAAGCTTCAGATTAAATAGTACATACCATCGTTACACTTAGCATAGAAGAAATGGCATCAGCGTTAGATTTTTTTTTTTTTTTTCTTGCGTTATGCGGGCCTCTCACTGTTGTGGCCTCTCCCATTTGCGGAGCACAGGCTCCGGACGCGCAGGCTCAGCGGCCATGGCTCACGGGCCCAGCCGCTCCGCGGCATGCGGGATCTTCCAGGACCGGGGCACGAACGTGTGTCCCCTGCATTGGCAGGCGGACTCTCAACCAGGGAAGCCCTGTTGTCTTTTTTTTTCACTTGCTCCTTCCTGATTGCTCTAATGAATTTGAACATCCTTCTACAGTGTCATTGGCAATTTAAATTTCTGCCCCTGTGAATTGACTATTCATAAGCTTTACTCATTTGTTTATTTGATTGCCTTTTCTTAGTGATTCATAAAAGATATTTATAAATTTCAGCTTTCTCAATTATATGTGCATCAAATTTATTCTCTCAGCTTGTGGTTTCTCTTTCAATTTTATTTAGTGTCTTTTGTCGTATGGAAGTTTCATCCAAGGTCTTAAAAGTATTCTCCTGTAGAGTCTTCTAAAATGTTAAGGTTTTTCTTTTTGAATTTAGATTGTGAGTCAGTAGATTGTTGTGTACGATGTGAGTTATAATTTTTTTCCATGTACTCATTTGTCTTAGCACCTTATAATGGATGGAATATATCTCCGCTGGTTTATAGTGTGACCGCTGTCATTTATCAGGATTCCTATGCCTGTGGATTGTTTCTGACTCCTTATGTCACAATCTGGAGGTTCAGAAGCAGTGCTGAGATGTAGTTTGTTGTGTGGCGTATTTATTAGGGATTGGCATCTATGGAGGGAAGAGGAGGAAGTAGGATCGCGCAGATGAGAAGTCAACCTGTGATGCATGGTATGAAATCAAATTCATATTTTATGGCAAGAAAAGAAAAATTTAAACATGAAAATTTTTTTCTTCCCTTTGGCCTCCTCTCTCCCCTTTACTGTGCATTGTGTATCTGCATAATGCATCGACCAAACCTCCCATCTGCAGAAAAACCTGATCGACCACAAACAGCAACATTCTCCTAGACCAACAAGACAACTCCTTAAAAGATAACATTCCTTCTTAATCTTGTAAGGGGCCATGACGACCCATGGCACACTATTCGCTAGATTGTGTGAACTGTCAATAATATGTCATTCAATGTACAGCCCTCTGTCTGAAACCTATATAACTGTGCTTTGACCTCTAACGGGCGGAAAAGTTCTCAGAGCTTTCTGAGAGGCTGTTCCCAGGTTATAATTCTCAATTTGGCTTGAATAAAATTTTCCATTTCTTTCTTAGGTCGACTGATTAATGGCTAAAAAAGACTCAGCTAACCCTACAGAATGCTCTGAATATAACAACCCCTAAAAATTGTACCCCAGCGGGCAAAAAGCTCCAGCCTTTATACCCTCTCCACAGTCGGTCCATGGATTTGGGTCGCTCTGGGAATGGTGCGCTACGAGGAAGGCAGCCCTCTGCTGAGGCAAACCCTGAAGGATCTGACACCAGAAGCCAGCCACACACAGCGTTAGCAGCAGCTCATACAAGACCTTTCCGAAAGAAGGCAGACCTCTATTTCTGCTTTGCAAATAGGTTCATCTGTACCATTTTTCTAGATTCCACATATATGTGTTAATATATGATATTTGTTTTTCTCTTTCTGACTTACTTCACTCTGTATGACAGTCTCTATATGTATGGACACCAAGGGGGAAACGGGGGGCGGGATGAATTGGGAGATTGGGATTGACATATATATACTACTATGCATGAAACAGATACCTAATGAGAACCTGCTGTATAGCACAGGGAACTCTACTCAATGCTCTGTGGTGACCTAAATGGGAAGGAAATCCAAAAAAGAGGGAATACATGTATACATATATCTGAGTCACTTCGCTGTACTGCAGAAACTAACACAACATTGTAAAGAAACTATACCCCAATTAAAAAAAAAAAGAAAAGAAGGCAGACCTCATGCAGCATCTTCCAGTCCACCACATTATTCTGTTCTATTTGCATATTATTCTCTTTATGTTAAGAATTAATATTTAGTAGTATATTTAAAATCTCTATACCTGGCTAGTCTTCAGAACCGATTACCTATGTTTAGCCCTTTCTTTTCTATTTTGAGGTTTGTATACCAAGTTCCAAGAAAAACTCTAGATTTTTATTGAAATTGCATTGAACAAATAATTCAGAAGGAAATGATGTCTTTATGATATTATCTTGCTATAAAATATATAACACAGGATATATAATTAAACTTAATTTATAGTTTATTTTATGACCTTTATAAAGTTTTACACTTTTTCCATGAATTTTCACATTTTATGTTAAATCAGTTCCTACTTAAGGTTTTTGTAGCTATTTTAAATGAGATTTTTCTCTTTTGCTGTTTCTAAAGTTTTATTACTGATATATTGGAACACTTGGTTTTTTATGTTCACTCTGGAAATAGTGTTGAACTTTGTTAGTGCTAATGATTTGTCTATAGATTCTTTCATATTTTCTATATAAACAATCATCATCTTCAAGGTAATAAACTTTTTTTTTTGCCTAATATCATCTTTCAGTTCTTATGCTTTTAATTTCTTTATATTGTCTCCTTGCAATAGCTAAAATTTGGAGTATAATTTTGAATGGAAGCTTTCTCATTTTAAAAGGAATGATTTTGGGGCTTCCCTGGTGGCGCAGTGGTTGAGAGTCCCCCTGCCGATGCAAGGGACACAGGTTCGTGCCCCGGTCCTGGAAGATCCCACGTGCCATGGAGCGGCTGGGCCTGTGAGCCATGGCTGCTGAGCCTGCGTGTCCAGAGCCTGTGCTCCGCAACGGGAGAGGCCACAACAGTGAGAGGCCCGTGTACGGCAAAAAAGAAAAAAAAAAGGAATGATTTTAAAATTTCATCATTAAATTTTACTTTAGATTTAGGCTTTTCATAGGTAATTTTCATATGTTCAAGATAGTCTCTAGTCTCAGCTTGCTAAGTTTTTTCAGTGAATGAGTGTTGAGTAGCATTGTAGGCTTATAGACTTCTTCTGAGATGGATTTTTTCTTTTACCATCTTAATGCTGTGTTCTACATCATTAGATTTTCTGATGTTGCATACTCCTTTGCTCCTGGGTTAAAACCAAGTTGCTTATGATTCATCTTTCTTTATTTGCATTTTATATTAGAGTTTTACGTAGCATGTTTACATGTGTTCAAAAGTGAGATTGGCCTATAAATTTCTTATCTTGTGCTATCTCTGTCTGATTTTAGTTTCCAGTTATTCTAGTGCTATAAAATGAGGAACTTCACCCATTTAGAACATTCTTTGAAATAATTTGTTGCAATAAAAAATTATTTTTTTTCTTTGCCAGCTTGGCAAAATAAATCCTATATAGAAGCAGTGGGAGCCTGGAGATTCTGTGGGTAAGTGAGGTCTTTGAGGGTAAGATTTTTTTTTTTTAATTTATTTTCTTTCTGTTTTTTTTTTTTTTTTTTTTTTGGCTGCGCTGGGTCTTAGCTGCTGCAGGTGGGATCTTTCTTTGCAGCACGTGGGCTTCTCTCTAGTTGTGGCGTGAGGGTGTTTTCTCTTTCTAGTGTGGCGTGTGGGCTCTGTAGTTTGCAGCATGTGGCTCTCTAGTTGAGGTGCACGAGCTCAGTAGTTGTGGCATGTGGGCTTAGTTGCCCTGCGGCATGTGGGATCTTAGTTCCCCCACCAGGGATCGAACCTGCGTCCCCTGCATTAGAAGGCAGATTCTTTACCACTGGACCACTAGGAAAGTCCTTGAGGGTAAGATTTTTAATTATCAGTTCAATTGATTTGCTGGTCATTAATTCATTCACGTTTCCAATTTTTCTTGAGCAGCTATTTAAGCTTTTAAAATTTAAAAAATCTTTAATGAAGCTGTGGTCATGTCCTCCTTTCATTCATATGTTTTATTCAAGTCAACTTTTTCCTTGGTTAATATCTATAAATATTTATGTTAGGTAGTTTGCTTTTTTGATATAATACCAACTTTGTTGAATCAATTATTATCTTATTTATTTTCACTTTTATCCTAATTATATCTTTTGTTTTGTTGTTTATGTTATTTCTATTGTTGTTTTGCTAGCTGCTTGACTTAAATGCTGAAATCATTTAAAAAACCTTTCTTAATTAGAAAAATGTATTCAGAGCTATACTAGTTCTGTTAAGACTGCTTTCAGTTATAATTAACAGGTTTATAGGTTGGTCTTTTAATTTCAATTTTAAATACTTTTTCATGACCAATATGATTTGATCTTTATCAAACAAGCTGTTTAGACTTGCATATTTAAGTTACCAATCATATGTGCTTTTAAAAAGAACTGTCATAAATTACTGATATTTTGTGCTAGGTTCAATGGTTATGGAGAGGAAACATCAGTAGAATCATGCACTTAATGATGTAGAATTATGAATTAGTTAAAGGCTAATGTGTTAATCAAAATTATTCTTTTTATTATTATCTTTATTATGTGGTAATATGACAGCCAGTCATAAACAACATTGTGCTTGGTAATGATGATAGTTTTCCAGGGGAAATATTCTGTTAAGAATATGAGGACTAGGGCATAAACTCTTAGAGTTTCCAAAAGATTAGAAACCTATTTGGTCTCAATTTTTTAAACATGTGACTTGGATAGTCAGTCCTGTTTAATTGTCTCATAGCTCAGTGCTTTTAATGATCTAAATACTTCCATGCAAAGGAAGGAATATACATATTTTTCAATTGTAGATAAGATGGAAAGGAAAAATACATTTCTACAGATTATTATGACAAGTTCAGTAAGTTAATATCATTTACCAAAGAAATAAGTTATTGTCTGTCTATTGCACATCTGCAAAAATTTATCCCCAAACATCTATGGATTAGATATACTTTCTATACTTTCTAAACTTAAATTCCAGACTTTATTCAGATTTTGCCAGTTTTTCTACCAACGTACTTTTTCTCTTCCAGGATCCAGTCCATGCTACATTTAGATGCCATGTCTCCTTAGTGCACTCCAATTGGTGACAATTTCTCAGTTTTGCCTTGTTTTATTTATGTATATATTCATGTATGTATGCATTACAATTTTAATAATTTTGAGAAATATTGCTAGGGTTGGTATTTTGTAGAATGTCCCTCAATTTGAGTTCATCTAATGTTTCTCAGGTTAGACTGGGGTTTGTGGCAGACTATTTTGATTTTTTTTTTCATCAAAAGAAATCCATGGACAGAAAAAAAAATCATGGCTTCAGAGTCCGTTAGTATTTTTTATTTTTTTTACCAGAAGGTAATTTAAATGAAATTATAATTTTATGGTGTAAATTGTTGGATCTGAATAGTGATGAAGAATTGAAGATGACATTTTGAAAATTCAGTGTCATTTGCTTCATTTTGGATAAAAGCTTAAAAAAATCCTGAGATCTCTTTTGAATTTGATTTTTCTACTACTAATGTTATTAAAACAAAACATATAAAACATTTTATAAGTATATTATCCCCTTTGAGGAGTATTTTTGCCAATCTATTTTAAACTAGATAAGTTAATAGGCAAAAAGAAAGCCTATTTGTCACATCAAAAACTTCAAATATTTATCGATATATATTGATATCATTCAAAGTGTTTAAGAAGGAGAAATCATTATTTCACTAATAACTATTTGCAGAATTTCAAAAAGTTGCTGATGTAATAGTGATTCTGTATCTTTCTAAAAATTTTTATTGAAGAATAGTTGATTTATAACGTTGTATTAGTTTCAGGTGTACAGCACAGTGAATCAGTTGTACATATTCATACATCCACTCTTTTTTGTTTTTTTTGTGATACGCGGGCCTCTCACTGTTGTGGCCTCTCCCGTTGTGGAGCACAGGCTCCGGACGCGCAGGCTCAGCGGCCGTGGCTCACGCACCCAGCCGCTCCGTGGCATGTGGGATCTTCCCGGACCGGGGCACGAACCCGTGTCTCCTGCATCAGCAGGCGGACTCTCAACCGCTGCGCCACCAGGGAATCCCCATCCACTCTTTTTTAGATTCTTTTCCCATATAGGCCATTACAGAGTACTGAGTTCCCTGTGCTATACAGTAGGTCCTTATTAGTTATCTATTTTATATATAGTAGTGTGTATATGTCAATTTCAGTCTCCCAATTTAATCCCTCCCCTCCCTTATCCCCTGGTAACCATAAGTTTGTTTTCTACATCTGTGACTCTATTTCTGTTTTGTAAATAAGTTCGTTTGTATCCTTCTTTTAGATTCCACATATAAGCGATATCATATGATATTAGTCTTTGTCTGACTTGCTTCACTCATTATGACAATCTCTAGGTCCATCCATGTTGCTGCAAATGGCATTATTTCATTCTTTTTTATGGCTGAGTAATATTCCATTGTGTATATGTACCACATAGTCTTTATCCATTTATCTGCTGATGGACGTTTAGGTTGCTTCCATGTCCTGGCTATTGTAAATAGTGCTGATTCTGTATTTTAATTGTTTATATGCAAACTTTCAAAGTAGATGTATAATTTTTGAAATTATTTTATTTTTTCTTATATTGTGTTCATTCTGATTATATTTATTAAAATGTAGTTTTAGGTCTATTGAATATCCTAAAAATTTGCTTGTATTTTGCATGTCTGGATTTTTTCCATTTAACTTACTATAATAATTCATTTTTATTTTACTTTAGAAAAGTATCAGATTGGAAAAAAATGATTCTTTACCAAAATTAGTTTGAGTAGCATTGGTCTAGACTGTATCTTATCTGCTGCATTTAAAATTTTTTAACAATTTTTTTTTCCCTTCCAAGATTTTTCATGTCTACTGATTCTTGTTACATTGCTTTTGCTTAAAAAATTCAGTTCTACTTTAAAGGAATTTTTATTTTCTCTTTTTTAATTTTATTTTTTATCAATATATATTTTTATTGAAGTATAATTGATTTACACTGTTGTGTTAATTTGTGTTGTACAGCAAAATGATTCAGTTATACATATATACACAATTCTTTTTTAAATATTCTTTTCCATTATGGTTTATCATAGGATATTGAATATAGTTTTCTGTGCTATACAGTAGGACCTTGTTGTTTATCCTATTTTCTCTTTAAATATCTAATTTACATTAGATATTTTAAGGTATTTTAAAAATAATTTTAAGGTATTTTTCCAGACTGTTTCATAAAAGTAATTTCATTTGAAGTAAATTCATTAGCTGCTTGTTGATTTTTAAAAATTTCTTAGCATTAGATATTTTGGAATTTTGATTTTCAAGTCTTATTTTGAGTAGAAAATTTTCTGTGTGTTTGCTTTTTATTTTATATTCTTTGTCACTCTCTCTGCAAACACTTTTCTGGCTTTGAGTTTTGTATAACAGTTGCATCCCTCCAGACTCCCCGGCTGCTGGTCCAGAATCAGGTCCTATAAGTGCATCTGGGATCCTCTGCCATCATGGTTAATGGGATTATGAAGATCCTGTTATCAGACAAATGGGCAACTTGGTTCAGCTCCTGAATTTATGCTTTTTGTGTTTCCTTGGGTCAGCATCCTTCATCAAATCATTTCCAGTGACACCTGTGGTCCTGGCTTCAAGTAGATTTCGGCTCAGGTTTTCTAGCTCTTCAATCTCCCACCCACGAAGAACACCTTTGACCTTTTCTATCCCAGGGGAACAAAATGCCTGGCCCCAACTGCCTGCTCCTGGATGAGGGTCCAAATTGGCCTCTGTGCCTTCTGTTCTGCTCATGATTTTAGGTTTTGTTCTATTTTGGACATTGGTGATGTTGAGTCTGGAATTCCTATTTCATATCCATCATCACTATAACAGCAACAAATAAATTTAACCAAAGTCTGAATCTATAGATCCATTTTGACAAGAAGTCTTCAATGTTTCTCAACTCACATGTTTTATTAGGAAAGCAAAATGTCAACTTTCATAAGCTGCATTTAATATATTTTCATTGTTTCTTTAGTCATACAGACACCATCACTAGTGCTACCTGATTCAGAATTTCCGTTGTTCAGCCTATGATGATTAATTTAAATACAAAAAATTCTTGCTCCACACATTGAAATTCAAATGAACTAAAGCCTGATCCCAAATTCTATTTCATTGCATCCTCTCACACTTTCAATAACTGAAATAATGTAATATGAAAGAAACATGGCATCATAGAAATTTGTTGTGTTAATTCCTCTTAGTCACATCAGAAAAGTAGCAAAATACATCACTCTTTTTTACAATGAAGTTTGCTTTCAATTATTAGTAATCTTTCCTTGCTGGCCTGTATCATCATTTTTTCAACATTTTTATGCCTATTTTTATGCTATGATATGAAGTTTGTGCTGCATGTCAAAACTTAAAGATGCTTAAAGTAGGGTTGGACAGGTAGAATTTTTCTGTGAATGAGTTATAGTGCTACTAAAGTGATATTTTCCTCTTTAAATATTAACCAGTCTAAAGGTGATATATTCATTATCTGTGTTTTATGATATAGAAGAAAACTTTGCATGGTAAAACCTCCCAAATATATCTCTTGTCTACCTTTCTACTACTTAAGTGATTCTCCTTTTCACATAGTGGAGACCTCATAGCCTTTTCTCTTGCCGACCTCCTGTTATCCTGTTTTCTCCTTTCTCAATTCTGCCAACTCTGTCACCGTTTTCATCCTAATTTCTCTCCACAAGCCTTTATTTCAGCCTTGTCTCACTCCTGCAGGGGGCTCTTTCAGGTCCTTACCCTTTTCTTTGCTCATCCCTCATCTCTCTGAGTTTGTTCTTGTCATTATGTAATTTAACCCTCACTCTGATTCTACAGGGTGATTCACCTCCTTGCACTTCCATTGTCCTTTTTTTCAATCATGCTGTTTCCCCCTTCTATTAGCTTTTTAGTTATATTTCCTTTTATATTCTTCTATGAATTGCACTAGGGTTTACTGCATGCATGCTTGACTTATTAGAGTCAAATATTTTAAAAAATGCTTTTATCATTTTCTGTACAAAGTAAAGAATGAACACTACTTTAACTCCTTTTATTCCTTCCACCTTTTGTGTTATTGTTTTCATGTATTTTATTTCTACGTATATTATAATCTCCGCAATAAAACATTATCATTGTTTTACACTATAAATATTCATTTAGATTTACACATGCATTTAACCTCTTTATTAATCTTTTTCTTTGTAGATTTTTTTACCCTTCCTTTTGGGATTATTTTCTTTACCTGGAGCATTCTCTTTATTGTTTATTTCTTATGCTGTTGATTGTCCGGTGATGATTTAGTTTAGTTTTTTTTTTTTTTTTTGTATGACAATGTCACTATTTTATCTTTACTTTTGAAGGGTATTTTTGCTAACTCTAGAATTCTAGACCATGAGTTAACTTTCTTTCCTCACATTAGAGATCTTGTTCATTGTGTTCTGGCTTCCACTGTTTCTGTTGAGAAAATGGCCATCAGCATTATTGTTGCTCCTTTAAAGGTAATGGTTTTTTTTTACTATGGCTGCTTTTAAGATGTTCACTTTGGCTATAGTTGATCAGTTTTTATGTGATGAGCCAGCAATAGAGATTCCTGAATCTGTGACATGTCTCTTTTTGAAAATTCTTAGTCAATATCTCTCCCAAAATTGCTTCTTCCCCATCATCTCTATCCTCAACTTCTGGGACCCCAATTACATGTATGTTAAATTTTCCACTTTGTCCTCTATCAGGGTCAGGAAAGTACAGTTCCAGGGCACAGTTCTGCTCACCACCTCTGTTTGTAAATGAAGGTTGTTGGAAGACAACCACACCCATTTGTTTATGTCTTATCTATGCTGCTTTTGTGTTACAACTGAAGAGGTGAGTAGTTGTGACAGAGGTCATATGTCTCACAAAACCTAAAAAGAAAACGCTTGACAAACCCTGTCTTGTAATACTATTTAACTTATTTATGTGTTTTCCACCTTTTCTTTTTCCTTTTGTACCCTTCCGTCTGGATATATTGGCCTATCTTTCAGTACACTAATCCTCTAATCTTCTTTTCTGCTGTGTCTAATCTACTACTGAATCCATCTACTGAGTTCTTAAATTCAGTTATTATATTTTTCAGTTCGAAAATTTCCATGTAATTCTTTTTTATATATTTTTGATTTCTGGTGAAATTTTCCATTTTGTAATTTATTCATTGAACATGTTAATCACACTTATTTTAAAGTTCATATTTTGTAAGCCAATATCTGGTATTATAATATGTATGGAACTATTTCTGTTTTTTCTCTTGGCTTTTATTTATTTTGCTTTCAGTCATGGCAACTTTTCTTCAAAGGCCAGACATAGTAGTTGAAAAAGTGTAGAGATATTCTGGGACTCTGGTTAAAATGAACTTCATCGACAGAGAAGTTTCTTTCTGGTTGGTGGCTACAGTAGCAAAGATTACTTCAATCCCGAATAGCATTAAGCCGGTTGGAAGCTGGTTTTTAGACTTCTGTTAGGGTTGGTCATTTTCACATAATCCTTACTCTTACAGTGTAGTTCTTCCAAATGTCCTGGTTGGGTGCCTGGGGTATTTACCAGTGCCCTTCCTCCTTTGTGTATCCTGAAATGTATGTTTTGTCTTCCCGGCTTCATGAAATTTCCACTAGTACTGCTCAGCTTCGTAGTCTCTTAACAACCCCTTTCTGATCACCTTCTCATTCTGTCTAGCTTGTTATAAATTACTACAGAAGACAAGGGTGTGTATTGTTCTCTAATGAGCTTCCCTTTTCTCCGTGACCCCTGTTCCCTTAAGTCCTATCTGACTTAGTAGCTTTCTGGTGGCTTCCAATAGATCTTCTTTTCATGTGTGTATAAGTATCGTGAACAGCTTTTCTAGACATTCTTGGAAGGGTGGGTAAGCGTGGTCTGTAGCAAAGAACTCAACCATTACCCACAATAAGCAAATTCCTAATATTTTTAATGTTATTTTCCTCTGTTGCTTATTTCAGTGGACTTAGAACCTTAGATTTCTGTCTTTGGCTGCCCGTTCTGGAAGAAAATCACACTAGGGTAGGCTTTTTCCCTCTATGACTCTGTTTTGTATTGTTTGCCTGTGGGGGACATCGGCTCTGGAAGGAAGCCACACCACACAGTTTCTTGATTTGTTTTAGCCTTAAAGGAATCCCTGTTGCACTGAAATGGTTGGTTTTGGCTACCCACCTCACTGCCTGCCTTCACCTTGCCAAATTAGGGATTTGATATACAGTTCTTCCGAGATGCCTTTGTTTATTTCACCAGCATCCTGTTTTCCACATTTGGGGGGGGTTGTGAGCCAATTAGGGTTGCCTCCTTCTACATTGAACCATACACCCTGTATCATGAAGAAGTTCCTCAAAGTTCGTGGCATATATGCACATATACCATTTTTCCTTACTTCCACTGATCATTCAGCCTTATGTCAGATACCTGCATAGCTTTCTTCTTGACATACTATAGATCTTTGCCCAAATGTTGCTTTCTAAGCAAAGCTCTATCTGATAACTTCATTTAAAATAGCAAGTGTTCTTCCCACAGACAACAAATCCCCTACTCTATTTATTATAACACTTAGCATCATCTGGCTTACTACACATTTATTTGCTCACTTATTATCTGTCTACCTCTCCTCTACCTAATTGCTACATCACTATAACCTGGAAGATTGTCAGGTACATAGTGGATGCTCATTAAGTATTCACTGAATGAATGAAGGGTAAAACAGAAAAATTAAATACATTTATTTCAAACCACTAGAGGGAAAAATAATCAATGAGAAAAATCAGTTAATTTCAGGGATCACTGTCCTTCATTGTATGATGGTCAGTGTCTTGAAAGCTATTGTTTCATATATTTTTCCATTTTATGATTATTCCAAATGAGAGATTAAATTGATTTCCTGTTACTTCATATTGGCCAGAAGGAGAATTTCATGCTCTTTTATTTATTTATTTATTTATTTATTATTTGTGTCTCTTCATAAGAATATGAGCTCCATGAAGGTGGAGGATTTTTCTGTTTGGTTTCATGTTGATCCCCTAGGACCTGGAACAGTGCCCACATATAGTAAAGACACCATAAATATTTATTGGATGAATTAATTAAACAAATCTTTCTTATTTCTTCCATGTCTCTGAAAATTAATTACAGTTTAATATTCAACATACTTCCAACTATATCACAAATATGACATTTTTTATGACTTTTCTATAGTCTTATTCTTCCATCAAGATCTGTCACAATGACTTGTTTTCATACATATTCTCTGTAACCTGTTTTATATAATGTCCAGTTATCTGGCCACTGGTAAGATTTTTCTTAGGTACAGCCCTGAGCATATGACAGATTTATGTTCTGAATCTAATTTACATATGGATATATTAATCTTATGTGACAGCAATGGCTTTAATCCTATAACCCTCTTTCTCCTGGGCTAGGTGGTTAGAAAGAGAATTAAGAAGACTATATTCCCATCATATTGCTGGGGCTTAAATTGAACAAGACTTGCCAATATCTTAGAGTCATCACCGTAAAATCTTTGCATGAAGGGATTCATGTTGAAAGTATAAATCTGAAATGGAAAAGAAAGCAATCTGTTATTTTGTTATTAAAAAATAGTGTTAGGGCTTCCCTGGTGGCGCAGTGGTTGAGAATCTGCCTGCCAATGCAGACGACACAGGTTCGAGCCCTGGTCTGGGAAAATCCCACATGCCATGGAGCAACTGGGCCCGTGAGCCACAATTACTGAGCCTGCGCGTCTGGAGCCTGTGCTCCGCAACAACAGAGGCCGCGATAGTGAGAGGCCTGCGCACCGCGATGAAGAGTGACCCCCACTTGCCACAACTAGAGAAAGCCCATGCACAGAAATGAAGACCCAACACAGCCATAAATAAATAAATAAATACATTGTGTATTATTTAAAAAAAAAAAATAGTGTTAAATCCCTTATTGCTACTAGCTACTTATTTTGTATAGCTGAACCTGAAATATAAGATATAAGAAATAATCACCTCATTTATGAAGTCTGTAAGAGTCAGTTGTAATCTCTTCATTTGGAAACTCATTAGCATGATTTCAACATGTCAGCGCAAGTCCATTTAGACATTATTATGTCACTTACCTGCAGCTATGCTAGATGAGTAAGTGGCACTCCAATTGTCAAGGGTTGAGTGTTATTGCTAGAAACAATATAAGCATAAAACTAAGAATCAGAAAACCTTCAACACATACTAAATTTGCAGACATTTTCCACCTGAATGTGGATTTTGAAAAAAAAAAACAAACAAGAATTTAAGTAATTCATTAAATCAACACTTACCTACATACAAGAATTATGTTTGCTGAAGGCCTCTTCTTGATCCTGTGGAACACAAAATAGAAAACGGATCAGATGACTTGGAAGGGGATCAGATGACTTGGAAGGGGCTCCCTGCTTTGGAGCATTAGACATATGCTTTGGGGTTTGGGAGACACAAAGCTTGTCAAGTTACTTCATAATTCAGGCCTGGAGCTGCCTCTTTAAATCCGTGGCTAGTCTTTATTTTTAGACAACATATTTGCTCCTTAGCCCTTCTTCAGAAAAAATCTTAGTTTTCATTCTTTTTTGGATGCTGAGCTCTGATTTCATGATGCTAATTATGGAATGGGTGACCTTAATCTTCTCCTGCCTGTTGCCTAGACCAGAATGCCAGCTGGATTACGGGAGGGTTGTGGTTGCCCACTGGTGAGGATGGTGGAAAACTTGAAGCTAGGACCCTCACTGATGGAGATGTAGACTGCAAAAATGGTCTCATCCTGAAATGTACACCTGCAAAGGACAGTTTACAAACACTCTGGGGCCTACTGGTGGCGAGCCCACCCTCCTGGTGCATTGTTGGCTATTTTGGCCTGTTTTACTGATTCACTTCTTTAGGATGCTTAACTAGATGATGAAGGGCTCAGGCATTTGATGATAATATATTAAGCAATTTATACTTCTTAAATTACTTCTGGATAACAAAAATATTAAACTTTATTTAGAGATAATAAGACCTTAAGAAGTTGTCTGGGGTGTGTCCATCTTATATGAGAATGAGAGGAAAAATAAGTTGTTCAAGGCTATAGCGTTTATAAAGAACATAGAGTTTATTTATGCACATTATCTCATTTAATCTTCTTAGCATCTCTCTGAGGTAGTCAGGGAAGTTGGCCTAATTCCCATTTTATTGAAGAGAATATTTTGTTTCAGATATTTCAATGCCCAGCATGAGGAGAAAAGCGAAGGGCAAAATCAGGTCTTTATTCAGAACTTTTAACTCTTCCTGTAATATTCTGTGGCCTCTGGGTTGTACCCAGAAGGCAGGATGTTAGTAAACACTGGCCTATCTAAGCTTTTTACTGTCGTTACTAAACCATTACTTTCCTTTCCTTGAATGAAACTTGGTACATTAACTCACAAGATGTTTGTACTGTTACCCTATCTCCCTTGTTACTATAATCAGCAAACTTTTATCAACAAACCAAACCAACAAATAATTCATGGAGAATTACTTTTTTTTCTACCCTAACTCCTGCCATCATCCTTTGTAAATTTCGTGTCCATACAGATGACACTATCATCATCTCTTATGTCCTTGACCTTTAACTCTTTGTCTTTTCGTTCTGAACACCTATTGGATATTAGTTAACAGTGGAAAATACTCCATCTCAGAAATCTTAAGTGCTGACATCTTATGGGGAGAGCAATGCCAGACAAGAATGGAAATGTTGGCAGGTGCAAGATAATCAAAGTCAGCATAGGTCATGTTACCAATTTTGGATTTTATCCTTCACGCAATAGAAAACGATTGAACTACTTGGAGTAGCAAAGTGCTAAAGTCAGATTTGCATTAAAAAAATCACACTGCTGCCTGGAAAACAAATTGGAGATATACGAGAGAGAATTCAGAAAGGCAATTGGGTAGTTATTAAAAGAGATGCTAGTAGTTTGGATTCGGGTGATGGCAATGAGAGATCTTTAGGTGGTAGAATCAACAGGACATGGTCATTGGTTGAATACAGGACTTGAGGGAGGGGAAACAGTTAATATAAAATGTGAGTATTAGGGCTTTAAAATACTAAGGTTGATTGCGGGACCATTTGCTGAGATGGGGGCACTGAGAAAGGTAGTGTTGGGATGGAGTGAGGGGCAGGTGGGAAAGATGGTGAATTTAGGATTTGGTATATTGAGTTGTGGTAACTTGGAAAAACCTGAGTCCTGCGGGGAGTAAGACACACGGGAATGTTGTTCAGAAGAGATGATGCAGAGGAGGAGAACGGGGGGGCGCAGCATCATGGACGCTGAGGGTGGAAGATGATCTAAGTGAGTGGATGTGGTAGAATGAGCCCAACTGTAAAGTGTGGATCCATTGGATTTAGCAACATTGAAGCCAGAGGTGTTTTAGTGTGAGTGATTTCAGTAGAGTGGTGGAGGTAGAATCCAGAATTAAGTGGGTTGAGGAACGAGGATAATATTTGAAAATGCAGGCAGTGATAGCACATGTTCCTTTTAAGAAGTCAATAATGTAAGTACAAAACCTGATGCCACTTAAAACTTCTCCTCTCACTTTCGGGATAAAATCAGTCACCCAAAACTGGCAGTTTTACCTCTTTATCAGAGGTATCCCTGCCACCTCCACCAGATTCCCTTGGTCCAGCCTCTGTTAAGTTTTACATGGGTCTCCTTACCTTGAGCCCCCCTTTAGGACATAGTTCAACAGCCACCAGAATGACCTTTCTAAACTTCAGACACTACTCAAAACCCTGACTGATGGTTGTCCATCTATCTCTCCAGGCTGACCACCTGCCACCCCTAGTGCACTCCATGTTCTAGCCACAGCACACAATCGGAGCTTTCTTACTTAGAGTGTCTTCCTTGCTTGGCACATGCTGTTTATTCCCGAGGATGCCTTTAATCCTTCCCTTGTGCTACTTTGCTGGGCAGATTCTTCCTCATTCATCAAAATTCAGCTCAGATTTCACCTCCTCCAGGAAGCCTTCTTGGCTTACCCCACTGTCTATATTAGACGCTGCCACTGCACATGATGTGTTCATCAGTTTTAACATGAACTATTTGCTTATTTGTATTTCATTGGTTTACCCCCAGGACCTTATACAGAACCTGAGACTCATTGATATCAGCACATTGATTGATTGATCAGCACATTGATATGTGCTGAAAGAAATAAACATATACTTTGGAGACAAAGGGA
>NW_006779398.1:1262005-1296044 GCF_000442215.2 Lipotes vexillifer | reverse complement strand
AAAAAAATACTTTGGAGACAAAGGGAAAGAGATGCAGATAACCTATCACTCTCCCTGCCCTGCCCATCTTCTCAATTTATGTATTTACTTATCTAGTTTTAAATTCAGGTGAATTGAAAGGCAGGATAATTGGTCTTTATGTCTCAGATAAATAATTTAATATTTCTAGGAATACTGACGCATGCATTCCAAAGTAATTTTTATGAGGAATGAAAATACAGGTTTCATTTTAGGCAGAGTTTGTAAATCAATTAAGGTGAGATCCAAAAACAAGTATGAGGATTTCTATTCTCTGCTGTCTTTTTCCATAAATGTTGAAGATTTTTCTAGACATATGTATTTTAAGATCCTATTAAAGTAATGAGGCTTGACAATTAATTCTGTGCAGGATTAATTCCATGCAGGAATATACATATATAGCTTTAATTTTATATACATACATAGTTTAATGGTTCCCATGTAATTAAATAGGTTAGGTAGGCAATATGAGGACTTGTGAATACGTCTCTGGTTGTTACCATGGAAACATAATTTTTAGAGTTGCTCTGTAGAGTGGTGTGATGCTGATTAAAGAGTTTAAGCACTTCATTTTAAAATTAGTCGAAAGAGTCAGCCAGGAAGAAGCTTCATCTTGCTGGGCGGGGCAGGGCCGCCCATGCCAGGCTGCCACAGCCCACGACTCTTCTTTTCAAGCTGTTTGATATAAGGAGGCCAGGCGGTTATTTCTGACATGGTGGCTCTGGTGATCCTTGCCAAAAGGTTAACAGTTATGAACTTAGCAGTGAAGAAATGCAGTTATGTAGTGCTCTGCAGCTGTGAGCGCTCTGCCCAAAAGCCTCGAGAAGGATAATATCCTGGCACTTTATATTCTGCCACAAACTTCATAACCATTAAAAACAAACGCTTGGGAAACTAATGGCTGTTGGATCTTTATTAACTTGCAGTGAAAGATAATATTGCTTTCATTAAAGTGTATTGCTGAAAAATGATGGTGAGAAAAATGTAATCTGAATGACAGCGAGGCTGTGAGAAAGCCTAGGGCTGCTTATTTGATTCCCATGGCAACTGCGACAAAACACAGACACACACCGTCGGTGTTTTTTGGTTAGAAAATTCCAAAGTATAAATATATTTGCTAACTAATTTCAAATTCATACTTTAAAGGAAGGTGTCATTTTTAAACTTCCCTCTAAAGCTGAAATTTTAGACTCTTATTAGAAAGACAGATGCAAAATGACTGCAGGACAACTGGAATTCAAAATAGTCTGAAAAACTTTTCTATAGTTGATTCCCACCCCCAATACCTCTGTAAACCTTCCCTTTGCTCTCTTCAGATTCTAAAGAATAGAGAAGTGTGTAATTTATGAAAATTGCAGTATTTGTTGCTATGAATCAAAGTAGTGATACTTGACAAACCATTTAAAGGGAAGTTAATTCTTCATAGTTTTCATTCTTCATAGTTCTTCATAGTTTTTTTCATGGTTTTAAAGGACCTTAAAACCATGTTTCACAGAACCTCCGGGGGTACAACTGTATAACGTCCGTTTCGTTGAACATGGGTGGAAAGGCCAAATCAAGCAGGAATCTTTTCTATCTAATGTTTCACAGCTAAACCAAGCTGTGTGTCAAAAAACAAACAAGCAAAGTGATATAGATGTGAGTATTTATAAGTGAATATAGACAAAGAATATGTTCATGCTGAGGCGTTTGCCACCAGTAAAGTAGGGTAGGTTGAATTGCATTCAGCTGAAAACATACTGAACTACTTTCATGCATTTAATCTTAGACACTACAGTTTCTGTGGAGCATGCTAGGGACGCCAAGTGGTAGCTGCCTTGCACACAGACACACTTCATACTCACACACACTCCTTGACTTCTCAACCCCATGAATGATGAAAACTGATTCTTATGTTGAAATGAAAGATATTTTGATTCTAAGGTCTTATAATTACATGCACTCTATGGTTGATTGATCAATTTTAATGTTGATAAAAATGCAAAAAAAACCTGTAGTTTCCTTTTTTTTGCTTAACTCTGCTCAAGAACTTGATGTTTTCCAATTAGAGATCAATAAAAACGTTGATTTTAATCTTCTTTGGATCAATGAAAAGGAGCTACTCCTTATTTTCGTCCCACCTTTAGTCTGCATTTTTTGTCACTAAAAATATTTTTTATTAGCATTATTTTTATTATTTATATAATACCCTATTATATTCAAATATATACATGTAGGTATATTCATTAGAGATATATACAATGAAGGCATCTATATATGCATATTGATAAAAGACTAAAACAAATTATATTAGTAAGTCTTATTAAAAGAAAAACACATATATGGTCATTAGAATTAAAATGCTAGTCTTTTAAATAAAGTATTTTATTCAAATTAGGTAAATTGAGGTGGAAAATTGGAAACCAAGACTTTATATATATGCCCATTACTGTCCTTTGACTTGACCCATATATTGAAAAATGTTAAGTTACCTGAGGGTTTTATGGACACATCAATCACCGCAATAAGTAACTGATTAGATAGTTCTAATACTGACATATAAATGTATTAGTTTTGGGAAAGGGGCTAGGACGATCAAGATTCCAAGCGGAGAAACATTTCATACGATATATGTCAGTATTTACAAATGTAATCTGTATTATTCTGTATCTGCAGGCTAGCTTTCCTCTCTATTAAGAACTGATGCCACACTGAATTTGAAAGACTGATTTCTATGGATCAGCTAGCTACCCCTTTTGTAAACTTCTGTTGTGACTTGCCCTATTAAAATACAGCTGCTAAAAAAAAAAAAAAAATTCAGCCGCTTTTTCCAATTGTGGTATTATATCTGTGGATAATTACTGTTGAGAATATCTTGGTACGTAATGAAAAACTGGCTATGCTGTGCTACGTGCAATTGACTTTTTCTTAGGCCTGATCAGTGAGAAAAACAGTGAAATAGTAACCCACTCTATTCTAAGGATTTTGCAAATCCTTTTCCAGTGTGCAGCACCTGCTTGTTTCAAATGCATCTGTTAATTTGTTTCATTTTCTCCCTTTGTCCCTCCTCCAGGTCCCCCTCACCCCCATTCCATCAACCTTAATAGCACATCATTTCAAATATCAAGGTGGGATCATGCTTCCGGCATGTGTCTCTGGCCACACCTTAGGTAGTTATCTCCACTTAGAGCTGAGGAGATTTCCATTACCTTCATGGGAAGGTGATGTTTAAAAATATGTACTATATGCCTGTCAACTAGCCCTTCCCACCAAAAAGCAGAACCAGGCTGCATTCCCAGCTTATTGTGTGTGGCTTTTACCAAAAAACTTATTTGAGCTCCAATTTCATGATTTAAGATCTAGTAGTGATAACAGTATTCACTGAACTGGGTTGTTGAGACGGTTGGATGAAAAATATATGTGCCTGGCTAAACAATTACTTGTTTCTATCTTTATATTTCTCTTTGTTTATTTCTAGAATCAAGCAATATAGCCCATATTTTATCAATATGCATATATAGATGCCTTCATTGTATATATCTCTAATGAATATACCTACATGTATATATTTGAATATAATAGGGTGTTATATAAATATATGGAAACTTTTAGAAGGAAGAATGTTTTGAACCTGTTGGTAACAAGACAGGAGAGCTTTAGATCAGACTTGGGACAAGGAGGAATAAACTTTGGCCAGAGGCAGCCTGTTTCAGAGAAGTCAGCCACATATCTGGGGGTGATACCAGCCTCTGGGAACAGTTATACCTAGTCGGCCTGTCTTGACAGTATTAAAGGAAACCAAAAAGAACAAAAAATAAATTTTGTCTGAACTTGAACTGGACTTTTAAACGTGATCAGCTAACTCGGGTGCTGTTTGTGTTGTGGCAGTAGGGCTCAAAATGAAAAATTCCCGAGGGCCCTACCTAGGAGAAGAATTGAGGCCACTTGTCCAATCTCTCAGGCTTTAGTGAAGATGATCCCTCAGAAACTCCTTTTATAGTTTGTCACAAAGTTTAAAATTTTGTTTTATAAATGAGGCCAGTTTTGAATTATTTCCGTGGTCACCCACAGATATTTAAATGCAGGAGACAAGCATATTCACACATTAAAAATGTGAGAACTGAGGGAAAGGAAGACATCCTCGCTCTAGAAACCTGCTAAGCTGGGGCCTACCTTAGGGTGTTTGCGTGAGCTACTCCTCAGCTGGAAAGCTGCTCCCCAGAGCTTCTTTCTCGGCTGACTCCTTGCCACTCATGCCTCAAATTAAACGTCACCTCTTCAGTGAAACCCCTTTGATTGCCTAAACTGAATTCCCTTGCTGTCTCTCTAACATAGCACCTTTATGTATTTCCACCTTAGCACTTATCACTTTTTTATATACTCTTGCATATTCATTTATTTTCTGTCTACTTCCCTCCACTCGAATATAAGTACCAAGAGAGCAGAGATCTCGACTGTCACGGTCACTGTTGTGTTACCAGTATCTTGACTATCTGGCGTGCCATATGTAATCAATAGCTACTTTTTCAAAGAATGAATAACAGCAAAGCAAGTGATTAAATAGGATGCACCCTATTCAGTTGAATCACATCAGATGTAAGAGAAAATAGCTGGGATGTAAAATGAGCTAAAGTAGCTGTTTAAATAAGTCTTAGCAAACTGGTTCAAGAGTATAATTTACTTCACATTGACCAGTCAGAGGTAATAACAAGCTGCTCTCTAATTGAACGGGGTTCAATCAGTAAGGCTCTGTATGATCAGGCCACCCAAGATGGCTCTTCTCTTGCTCTCTGTACATCCCCTGCTCAGCCAGCACCTAGTTCACCTACCCCCTACTACTCACATGACCGCCCTTCCTACATACTTGCCCCCAACCCAGCTGGTGGTTGTTCTAACCTTTAGATTAGAACATCTCCACCTGATAGCTTTTCAAAGGGGCAGTGAGAGGCCTGCCCCCTGCTAGTTCCCCTGGTAACCCATGAGCCAACCTGAAGTCAGTTCCCCCTATAAATGGTAACCTCCCCCCTCCCTCCCGGAGTGAAGATTGCAGTCACATCCTGCCCACCTGCCATTAGCTGCACAGCATGGAGTGTCACTTCAGGACCTTGCTTCAGACGTCTAAGCTCGCCCTATCCGGGAGACCATTGATTTGTCTGTTGCTGACTCTGGGCTCTTTCTTGGGTCTCGAAGCTGGGCTGGTACAGGCCTTGTAGGCCTGCGGGGTGCAGCCCAACAACTGGTGGAGCAGCCAGGGGACCGAGGAAACTCCGGTGAGTGCCGAGACGTCGGGAAATAAAAATGGGAAATGGAAAGCAGTGGGGGCGTCCAGTAATGGAGGTGGGTGGGCCTGAAGTTTCCAGGGGTGATGCCGCAAGTTGTGGAGGCATCCCAGGGTGGCCATCCACTAGCATGTGGGCTCCGTGGTGGCTGTCCTTGATGAGTGGGGGGCGCCAAGAGGGTACGGAGCACTCACAGACACCCCTAAGACTGTTGCAGAGATGTTGGCCGCCGTTACAGGGGGAAAAAACTGGCTGCAGCTGTGGGTTGGCTGCTGCTTTTTAAAAATTTATTTATTTTTGGCTGCGTTGGGTCTTCGTTGCTACGCGCGGGCTTCTCTCTAGTTGCGGCGAGCGGGGGCTACTCTTTGTTGCGGTGCGCGGGCTTCTCATTGCGGTGGCTTCTCTTGTTGTGGAGCACGGGCTTTAGGCACGCGGGCTTCAGTAGTTGTGGCCCATGGGCTTAGTTGCTCTGCGGCATGTGGGATCTTCCCGGACCAGGGCTCGAACCCGTGTCCCCTGCACTGGCAGGTGGATTCTTAACCACTGCGCCACCAGGGAAGCCCAGGTGCTGCTTTTTGTATTAAGAAAGACCACAGGGGCTGAGCTAACAGCTGAGGCAAATGTTAACTTGAATGCTGATTCTTGTTCCTCTGTAAATGAGGCATGTGAACGTGAGTGAATGATATGTATTATTGCCTATTACTGTTATTTGTTTAAACTGAATTGGCTATTTAGAAACTGAAAAAAAAAAAAACCCTGAAAATGTCTAAGATGTGACTTTTTTGCTATTCTAAAACTGGTTTTTGCATATGCCCTTTTAGGAAGTTAGCTTTCTAGAAGGAATTGGTATTTCTCTTCCTGTGCCTTTGAGATAGAAATGACCTACCTGGGCTCTCAGGAACTTTAATGCCTGAGAATGTAGGGGAATAAAAAGAGGCCTTTTTAAACTCTAGTAGGAAAACTGAGAGATCTGTGTCTCTATAGATATATGTAAGTCCGTGTGTACCTTATAGATGTGATGTGTCTCTGCCTCCAAATGGCATTGTCAAGGCTGGTTTGTGGATGAGCTCTGTTTAATTGGTGTAGAAAGAAATTAAGCACTTACATAAATTCTCAGAAATACAAAAGACATTGGCCAGAGATTAAGGTTTTTAAGGGTTAAGATTATAACTAGTCATAATTCTAGTAATTGTAACCAAGTTTCTTTATTGATTACATTGTTATCAGGTGTTTAATCCTTTTTAAGTCTTTTGTCATTTATAGACAGCTACTGTTGTACTCTGATGCTTTTGTAAAAAGTGCTTCATCATTAAGAAGATTCATAGGAAGGACTTTTTCAAGTACGGGTCTCTGATAAATTTCAGATCATACTGCTGAACTGGGTAAGAAATTAAAGAATCCTAATGGAAAACCTGATGGCTTCATAAAAAGTTAACAGAAGGATTAGTTACAGAGTGAACTGTGAACATGGTTATAATTTTTATGGTTTTTCTCTGGAATATTACTCATTTTGATCTGTGTTTTCCAGATATAGGGAAGCCCATCCCCTCAAGTTGGTTATGACTTAAAGCAATTTGGCAAACTATACCCGTGGTTAGAGCTGAAACGTATTTATTTTCTCTCTGCCTGGTCCATCCAGAAATTGGAGACTCTTGGGTTCCAAGTAGCCTTATCAGGTGAATGGGAAAGACTGTCTCCTGGCATGTGCAGGAATCTCGGTATTTTGGGACCTCTAGAAGAGAGAAATCCACTGAGGTGGAGTCTGAGGGCAGGCCTTTGGCATGGCTTTCCTGGCTTTGAGAAGCCTTCTGGGAATTCAGTCTGAGACTCCTGAGGAGTTCTACCACAGCCAGTTTGGAGGAGCCTGTGTGGTCAATTGACCAGACTTCTCTTGCAAACAAATTAGTCTTGATTTGGCTGTGTTTGGTGGAGGGAAATTTTAGAAAGAAAAATATTATGTTTCAGTGGATACTAAATTTTAGTTCTGCTAATTGAGGTCTGTATTTATGAAAGTTACTGTGTTAGCCATACTTCTGTCCTGATGTTCAGGATGGAAGGAGAATTCTCTAGTGAAGTTTTCACAGACTACAACTACTCATGATGTGTAACACTGCTTGCTTTAAGTCTATTGCTAAAAACACATGGACAATGCTTGTGTAGCAATTCTGTACAACTGATAAAATGTATAACCTCTAAACGTACCCCATCAACATACCTCTGAGCTTGTTCATGATATCTGATCACTTTTCCCCCAACTTGTATAACTAGGCAAATACAAAGGATGCCTAACATAAAGGGACATGAACCGCACCCAGGGTAGGAAGGCAGCAATTCACCCTGGCTTCAAGGCACGTACACTTTGGTCTCTTGAAAGATTTGTGATCAAAAGGGGAAATGATGGAAAAATCTTCACATGTTGGAGGTATGGGGAAGTTGTCCTGGCTTACCCACAGTTTAACTTAAATTTTACTGATCAGAGCAGCCTGTTTTGTGGCCTGTTGTATATGCACTGTACATCTGCTTTGGCCATTGAGGAGGGGAATTTTTTGAAAGTCAAAATGGAGTAGCTGTGGTTCAGACATCCAAGGTGGCCATTGTGAACATGATTTTAGACAAGTTCCTGTATTACTGAAAACTCGAGTTTTCTGAATTGTACCTCAGACCAAGACAAAATCCACAGGTGGGTGTGGTATTATCTCAGAATGTGGTTACTGCTTATATTTTGCTTGTCATGATCTCCAATGTGTTGTGCCTGTTAGATGTCTTACATTTCACCCTGAGCAGAGGAAATCCATTTGAGGACCAAATGGCAACAATGGCCTCACTGTGAAATGAGTCTAATTGCTGGGTCTATAGCGAGATGCCATTGTTGTCCTCTTCTGGACTTCCGTGAAAAATTGACTTGGCTAACGTGATTATGTTACATTAGCCACTGTCAGTGGGGGGAGAAGACTCTCACCATCTTCCTGTCCCACGCTCCAGTACACCAGAAAGACCCCCACTGGTAAACGTTACTGTACAGCTGACTGCCCATGAGCCTCCCTGGGTTGTGCTGTGTGGAATGGAATAGGTTGGCTTCTGGACACACAGGTCCAACTAGTGGTATTAACTACTTTCCAAACTTTCTTTGTTTGCAAAGACCTAATGGGTCCACCCCTAATGGCACTCAGCATAACATGGTGTGGCAGATCTGTCCTGTGACTGCTGACTCCCGGCTAAGCCACTGGAATGTTTTAGAGCTGGGCCTTCCTCTTCCCATGTGGGTGGCTTTGGGTTTGTGAAAACCAGGGGTGGCCTTACCTTCCTTATAACTGGACAGGGCGCTGCTGCCATTGACTCCCTCTCCATTGACCTGGTAAGTGCTTGACTCCAAAACTTTCCCACATCCTGGTGAATGACTGTTCTTAGCATACTAAGTGTCTTACTCTTGATGCTTTTTGGCTGCTGTGGTCTGTGTTGTATCTGTGGTATCTGGTTGTAGTGGCCCCCCTACATATCGGACCCCAGGGATACCACGGAAGAGGGCTGGACCAAGATTGTAAGGGTTGTGCAGGGTATGTAGGGGTGGAGTGTATGAACAGGCCACCCAAGATGGCTGTTCTCTTTCTCTCTGTATATCCCCTTTTTGACCAGCACCCGTTTCACCTACACCCTACTCACGTGACTGACCTTCCTACATACTTGCCCCCTGCCCCAGCTGGTGATTGTTCTAGTCTTTAGATCAGAACAGCTTCACCTGATAGCTTTTCAAAGGGGCGTGAGGAGCTTGCCCCCTGCTAGTTTCCCTGGTAACCCAAGAGCTGGATTTGCTGAGCGAGATTCTGGATAGTCTGAGCGTGAGAGCCACCCGGAACAGCAGCCTGCGGCCAAGCCAGAGTTTGGACTGCTGCCACAGAGAGGACCTGGACGGCTGCCTCAGCCTGGTGAGAGCCCCCCCCCCCCCCCCCCCCCCAGAGCGAAGACTGCTGCCACGTCCTACCTGCTGTCTACTGCCCACCGTGGGGTGTTGCTCTGGGACCTTGCCTCAGATGTGTAAGCTCCCCAATCCTTTAAACCATTGATGTCTCTGTCGCTGACTCTGGGCTCTTTGGTCTTGAAGCTGGGAAAATACAGGCCTTGCAGGCCTGTGGGTGCAGCCCAACAGGCTCCTTGGGGCTAGTTAATTTTCAACTTTGTTAAGTGTCTTGTAGACATTTAGTATATCTAAGATGCTCTCTACATGATGCATTGTAGATCTTTCTCTCAACACTCATGGAACAGTAAATATCCGCTCGACACCACTAAGACAGAGGGGATGCAGTGGTGAATTAGGGAGCATTTACTGCGCTCCAAGAACACAGTCTAGTGTCTAGAGTCAAGAGGAGGATACATGCCATGAAACCAGCAGGTGCATCAGGTGCTGAGTGCTAAGATATTGCCAAGTAGAGAGTGCTGTGGGGTTGCACTGGAAGGGTTTAAAAGGTCACGAAGTCTTCTGTGAGAATGGAAAAGCTAAGCAAATAAACTTGCAGAAACGCTACCAGTTAGCTAATCAAACAGGATGATTGATGAAAGGGGCCAGTGATCCCAATATGTACAAAAGGAGGTGAAAGATTCCAAGGCCACTCGGAGGCACTTAAGAAATTTGTAAATTTGTGCAAAAGACCATGAGAGAATGAAATGAGCAAAGCCAGTCATCCCAGTGATCATGCTGGTGCTCTGTTATACAGAGCAGTGCACCACTGCTTTTTCCAAGGGTGAGTGAATTAACCTTTCTTACTCCAATGGAAAATAAATTCTCAGTGTGTCACATAACTGGTAGAGAAAGACCAAGTAAGTTCACTGCAGAATTCTGTAGTACCTCAAAAACCTAGGTGATTTAGGAAAAGCGCCTAATTTTGAGAATCTTCCTATTTTATTTATTGTGTGTTGTTGTCTTTCTGACAAGCACTGTGGTTGATGCTGAATGTAGGATGGAGAGCAAAACAGAACCACATTGCTGTGGATCTGGAAGATGATGCCATTGGAAGCATCTTTGGCAAGGGCTCTGGCATTGTTCTGAGGGACACTGTCACTGATAGCAATGAGGAAGCTTCTCCCTAGGGCTTTATGGACAGTAAACAATCAACAAGGAATCAGGCAAAACAGACATTGTAGATGCCATGCGGTGGCTGTGGCATAAAGCCTGGGACTGCATGTGATGCCCCCTAAGTGCTTCTCAGAAATACTTGATGCTTTTGTCATAGGGTGACTTTGTAATGGAAATGGCTGAGGTTCCTTGTAGGTAGAAACTAGAACAGATGCATTATTGACTACTGACGTTAAGGTGACTTCATTCACATCCATAGGTTGGTAAGCCCAGGTGATCTGTGGATTATTCTTGTGACCGGGTTGTGATGATTAAAATCGCGCATGGATGAGCATAGCGTTAGTGTCAGGCTTTCCATCATAGGCATGTTTGCTGGGCCCTGATGCGTGTTACCAGCGCAGTAATTTTCCTTGGTGGAGTTGAGTGTTCATACTCTGGGTTGCAGTAGGTAGATACCTCCCCTCTAGGGTAGCAAAGAAAGTAAAGTACGGACTCAGCTGATGCATTCAGGTTTGTGGTTTTTCGAGATATTAAAAGTTCATGTGCACAGTTTTAAAACATTAGAATGAAATAAGACTGAACAAGAGAGTTTGTAAAAACAAGCAAATGTTCATGGTACTATCTTCCTTTCTCGTGAAAGCCAGGAGGGAAAGAATGTTTCCAATCTAGAATTTGAATCTTGAAAGCAAGTTGAGGAGTGCTGCAGCCGCCCCAGCGGGTGTTTTCCAAATTTTACAAACCTTTAAGAAAAATTAGATGGCAATATAGAAAAGTTCTGAAGAAGCCTATTAGCTTTATTTTACTTGATTGTTTAAATTAAAATCAGTTTACTTAGGGCTCTATTATTTAAAGCTTGTCAGTTTGAGCTTATTTGTTATATACCTTTCTTTCGCTGAAAAGTTCACTGAAAATAAGTTAATTCATTTTAACAAATGCTTTATGCTTTCAGAAATTGGAAAAAAAGCACTTTCATTAAATGCAAATACTATTATTACCGCACCTATAATCATTTCTGTCATGGGAAAATGGTGTTTCTTCAAACCCCTACTGAGATCCGTGCAGGTGTTTGTATTTGCTATAAATCTGTGCCCACACAAAGTTCATTCTGTTGCAGAAAAATAAATCATCTCATTCAGGTGGCAGTGAGCTTTGCCTCAGGAATACTTCTCACTTCTCTTTCCAAAATCAAAGCTACACTTACGTATCCACTGCCATATGCTATCTTTCTCAGCTGTTGAACTGCTTATTATATCTATTGGGCCCTCTTCCTTCTGTTATCTCATAGACCTGATATGAACTGGAGCATGGAAATGTTTTCCAGCTTATGTAAATCCACTGAGCAGGTTGCTTTAGACAGCAAGGGGTGGGGGAAAGCTTATCCCAAAGTCAAGATGAGCCCACACACAGGCCTCTGGCAGACCTTGCTGTCATACAGTATTTGCATTGAAATAAACTAAGATTTTCCTTCCACAGGCTTATAATCACTTTGTTTTTTAATTAGAGTCTTCTCTGGTGGAAAAAAAATGTTTCTATTCTATACATATATATGTAGATATCCTATTTAGCTAGTTAGCTAGCTGTCTGTCTATCTTTTCTCCCCCACAAATTGAGCATTCGAAGGATATGAACACTTGCTGTTCCAACGTGGTGGAGGGGGAGGGGCCATATGTGAATGTCTATGATCATTTGCTCCAAATACTTGGGTTTCAGGGTGTGAGAACTAAATTCTGGTTTCTGCTTGGCCAGTTACTTGCTTGTAACTTTGGGAAAGTCCTCTGATTCTTTGAGAATTCCAAGTTCCCATTTATAAATTGATGGAGTTGGAAAGATACTAAATGAGATTCAAATGACTTATTGAGCTGTTTTCATATATCTGAAAACTTGGAGCTATAAAGACTGAGAATCCAGGTAATAAGTAGATAAAATCATCTGGGGGTTTGATTACGAAGAAACAAAAGGAAGCCTTAACCAAGCAACAGCACCTATTTTCAGCCTCCCCATGGGCAACCCCAGTGGGGCCATTCTCTGTCTACTCTCAAAGCAACATACGATACTCTTCTGTTATTAGAAAGTTCAAGAGAAACTCTACGTAGCTGGATCTAGAAACATGGTGAGGTAAAAATGTTAAAATTTAAATTTTAAATTTAGATTTTAAATATGTTCAAATTTAAACATATTACTTTTAAATTTTATTGTGGAATAAACAGGTGATTTTTTTATTGAGGTAAGTTTAAAAATTGTTACCACAATAAGTCTAGTTACCCCTTGTTACCATGCTATGTTATTACAGTATCATTGACTATATTACCTATGTTGTACATTATATCCCCATGACTTGTCTATTTAATAACTAGAAGTTTTTACCTCTTAAACTCCTTCACATACTTTGCCTGCCCCTTAACCTTGCTTGCCTCTGGCAAGCACCAATTTATTTTCTGTATCTGAGTCTTTTACTGTTTTGTTTGTTCATTTGTTTTGCTTTTAGATTCTACATATACGTGAACTCATACAGTAATTGTCTTGCTCTTCTGACTTATTTCACTTAGGATAATACCTTCTAGGTCCAACCATGTTTTCTCAAGTGGCAATATTTCATTATTTTAATGGCTGAGTAATATTCCATTGTAAATATATATATATATACCACATCCTCTTTATCCATTCATCTATCAATGGACACAGGTTGTTTCCAAATCTTGGCTACTGTAAATAATGCTGCTCTGAACATTGGGGTGTGCATATGTTTTCAAGTTAGTGTTTTCATTTTCTTTTGATGAAGACCCAGAAATGGAATTGCTGGATTTTATGGTAGTCCTATTTTTAATCTTTTGAGGAACCTCCA
Organism: Lipotes vexillifer; assembly: GCF_000442215.2. Lineage (NCBI taxonomy): Eukaryota > Metazoa > Chordata > Mammalia > Artiodactyla > Lipotidae > Lipotes > Lipotes vexillifer. The sequence continues at coordinate 1,282,858 of NW_006779398.1, read as the reverse complement.
TACTTTTTTCCATAATGGCTGTACCAATTTACTTTCCCACAAACAGCACATGAGGGTTCCCTTTTCTCCATATCCTCGTCGGCACTTGTTATTTCTTGTCTTTTTGGTAATAGCCAGTCTGACCGGTGTGAGGTGATACCTCATTGTAGTTTTGATTTGCATTTCCCCGATGATTAGTGATGTTGAGCATCTTTTCATGTGACTGTTGGCCATCTGTATGTTTTCTTTGGAAAAGTCTATTCAGGTCTTCTGCCCAGTTTTTAATAGGTTTGCTTTTTCGTCATTAAGCTATATAATTTATTTATATAATTTTTATATTAACCCTTTATCAGATCTCTGATTTGCAAATGTCTTCTCCCATTTGGTTGGTTGCCTTTTCCTTTTCTTGATGGCTTCCTTTGCTGTGCAAAAGCTCTTCAGTTTGATGTAGTCCCACTTGTTTATTTTTGCTTTTGCTTTTGTCCCCTTGCCTGAGGATACAGGTCCAGAAAAATATTGCTAAGATTGATGTCAAAGAGTTTACTGCCTATGTTTTCTTCTGGGCGTTTTATGGTTTCAGGTCTTACATTCAAGTCTTCAATCCATTTTGAATTTATTTTTGTATATAATGTAAGATTTATTCTTTTGCATGTAGCTGTCCAGTTTTCCTAGTACCATTTATTGAAAAGACTATCTTTTCATCACTGTATATTCTTGCCTCCTTTGTTGTAAGTTAATTGATTATATATGCATGGGTGTATTTCTAGGCTGTCTATTTTGTTCCAGTGGTCTATGTGTCTGTTTTCATGCCAGTGTAGCACTGGTGTGAAATAAATCATACTGCTTTGATTACTATAGCTTTGTAATATAGTTTGAAATCAGGGCACACGATACTTCCAGCTTTGTTCTTCTCAAGATTTTGGTTATTTGGGATCTTTTATGGTTGCATACAAATTTTAGGATTCTTTGTTGTAGTTCTGTGAAAAATGCCATTGATATTTTGATAGGGATTGCTTTGAATCTCTAGATTGCTTTGGGTAGTATCATCTTTTTAACAGTGTTCTTCCAATCCATGAGGATGATATATCTCTCTATTCATTTGTGTCATCTTCAATTTGTTTCACCAACATCTTATATATTTCAGGGTACAGTTCTTTTACCTCCTTGGTTAAATTTATTCCTAGGTATTTTATTCTTTATGATGCAATTGTAAATGGGATTGCTTTCTTAATATCTCTTATAGTTTGATGTTCATATATGGAAATGCAACAGATTTCTGTATATTGATTTTGTGTCTTGTAACTTTACACAATTCATTTATTATTATTATTTATTTATTATTATTATTACTAACAATTATTATTCTAATAGTTTATTGTGGAGTCTTCAGGGTTTTCTATATATAGTATCATATTATCTGCAATAGTGACAGTTTTACTTCTTTCCAATTTTTTTTTTTTTTTTTTGGCAGCATCGGCAGGTGGACTCTCAACCACTGCGCCACCAGGGAAGCCCAGTTTTTTTTTTTTTTTTTTTTTCAATTTGCAGATTTTACCATTATGGGTGGCCAGAGATTTTGATTTTGTTTGTTTTTATTTATTTTTTTGATGTGGACCATTTTTAAAGTCTTTAGTGAATTTGTTGCAATATTGTTTCTGTTTTATGTTTTGCTTTTCTTGGCCATGAGGCATGTGGGATCTTAGCTCCCTGACCAGGGATCAAACCCGCACACCCTGCATTGGAAGGTGAACTCTCAACCACTGGACCACCTGGGAAGTCCCTTCTTCCTTTCCAATTTGGATGCCTTTTATTTCTTTTTCTTGCGTCATTTCTGTGGCTAGAACTTTCAATACCATGTTGTATTAAAAATGGTGAGAGTGAGCATCCTTTGTTTGTTCCTGATCTTAAGGGCAAAATCTTTCAGCCTTTCATCGAATATGATGGTAGCTGTAGGTTTGTCATAGATGGCTTTTATTATGTTGAGGAATGCTCCCTCTATACACACTTTAGAAGTTTCTTATCATAAACAAATGTTGAATTTTGTCAATTTTTCATCGAAATGATCATTTGATTTTTATCTTTTGTTAATGTCATGAATCATGTTGATTTGCAAATGTTGAACCGTCCCTGCATCCTTAGAATAAATTGTACTTGATCATGTTATTTGTGAGTATTCTAAGTATTCTTTAAAAAGAAATTGTCATCTCTGTTTTCAAGATACTAAGTTTGATGTATGTACATTAGATCTACCTTAGAAGACATCATCCTATTTATGTCTTCTATTTCTTACTAATTTTGTGTCTACTTGATCCATCATTGACTGTGAGAAGTACATTAAAGTTTCCTATTAATATATTTGTTCTCATGTGTTCCGTTTTTTCCCTTCATATATACTAAAGCAGTGCTGTTTGGTACAGATATATTCATACAGTTAGATAGTCATGTGGTTTGAAACGTGAGTCTTATTGTCTCCATCTTGTTTAATGCTTTCCCCACTGAATTCAATCTCATCTAATATTAAAATCACAACCCCTGATTTTTATTTACATTTGTCTAGTATATCTTTTCAATTCCTTATTTTTCAATCTTTCTAAGTAACTTCCTTCATTTGCTCTATAATAACAAGAAATTTCTTTCTAAGTAACATGGCTTTGGCTAACTACTTATATATAACATATAGTTGAGATGTTTTTCTTTTACTACCTGTCTTTAATCTGTTTTTATTTTTACATAAACAAGTGGCTTGGTTTTAATTCTGTTATCATGGTTTATGTTATGTGATTTTCCTAGCTTGTGTGTGTGGGATGGGGGAGAAATTTTAAAAAATAACTTTGGAGTTTATATTTTTGTCTAATAATTATAATGTTTTAATTTTTAGTCATGAACCTATTAATTTCCTACTGAAATGCTGCTGAACAATGATAAAGTTGATATATTTTTAACTTCTTTCTCTTCCCTTTTTCCCAGAATATTTTCATTAATTCGTATATTTAATATTTCCTATTTTAAATATACTTCTATTGCTTTTAAAATAATTTAAATAATCTCTACTGATTTTTTTAAATATAAAAGATTAGGGAATTGGCATACTTATTACCTCCTACCTTCTTGTTCCTTTCCTTCCTGACTTTTGTTTCTGTTCTATCATCGTAATCACCATATTTGTTTTGCCTTAATCCTAAAGTTAAATAGTCTCAGTATTCAATAGCACTCTTATAATTGTTTATCAAGCAGTTTTTGGTTGACTGAAGTGTGTTTTCCAGTACTTTCTTCAAGAGTGCTCATGGAATCTATAATCCATGAGTTCTTGCTTATTTAAATATGTTTTCTTTTGTCTTTATTCTTAGACAGTTTTTCTGGGCATAGAATTCTTGGGTTTTCTTTTCTTTTCTTGGTGGCTTTGCAAGGCCTTACTCCACTTTCTTCAAAGTTTACTCTTTGTGGAGAAATCAGACACCAGCCATTCTGACAGTGTTTTCCCCATACCATAATCTTTTGCCTATTCAACCAAAAGATTCTTTGATTATCTGTGATGTCCAGTAAATATATTAAGATAAGTCTTGATAGTGATCATTCTACACTCCTGGGATATAGTGCACACTTTCAATCTTTAGATTCAACTTCTTTTTAATTTTTGGAACATTTCTTAAATTATATATTTAAATAATTTTCTTTTATTCCATTATTTTCCTTTCTTGATTTTAGGACTCCAAGTATTGAATTTTTTTTTTTTTTTTTTTTTTGCATTTCTTTGACCTGTACTTCATATTTAACATTTTCACTGTATTCCATTTAAAAACTTGGCTTCATTTCTTTTTGCTCACTTTACTCAAATCCTGGCCTGTGTATCTTTTTCTGTGTTGTCAGCAATACCTCTTTTTAAGTGTAGATTCCAGTAGGGGCTTCTCTTCTGTGATGGATTTGTTTTTCTCCTCAGGTTTTTAATGAGTTCAGCCAGGTTATGTGTTATAGTTTCACAGAGTCTCATCATATTTTCTTGATCTCTGATAGCTCTGTTTTCAATTCTTTTATTATAGAAGTGACTGTTTCAGTAAGTTTTTTAAAATTTAATTTTATAGTTACATGTTTAGGCACAGTTTTCTTTCATTCTATACTAACATTAGTAACTTCTAAAAGTTAATATTTATTGTTTGACGTTTGTATTTTCCTGTTTTTTTCTTTTCTTTTTGTTTTTAGTATTCTGTTTTGGTTCTTTCTGATTAACCAGCTTTGAAATAAGGTTCATCCTTCTGAACTAGCTATTTGCAAGAAGGACCAGGGCCATCTCATGGGCAAACAAATTTTATTTACAACAGTAGTTCTTAGAGCACTATTTCAGTTTATTCCTCACTAGTCAAGTAAGAGTAGCAGCTCTATGGCTACAAATATTGCTGTATTTTCCTCCTCCATCATTTTTGCAATATGAACTATTTGTATTTTCCTGTTAGTCTATAACTCATCTTCTTATAACCAAACCAGATGTGTAGAGGCTCTCAGCAGTAGCTTGCACACTTGTTTTCCATGTGGCCAAAGAAATATTATTGGTTTTGCACATGACAGTTTTAAAACATGGCCGCATGTTCTTTGACACACCTCTCATCAAGTCTTTAGCGTTTGGGGTTCCCCTTAAATTTGGGTGTTTATGACTGCTTCAACTAATAGAATACAGTGAAAATGATGCTATGTAACTTTTGAGGGTAGGTCATAAAAGGTCATGTGGCTTCTGCCTTGTTTACTAGGACACTTGCTGTAAGAACTCTGGACTAAGATGTGAGAAGTCCAACTACTCTGCATTCACCATAGTGGAGGGGCCACAAGAGGCAGAAGTGTAGACAGGTCCAGTTGACCTCAGCATTTCAGTCCTCCCCATAGTTTCACTCTCATGTCTGGTGCCTCTATTTCAGACACTCCAGACCAGCCCATCCACCAGGTGGCTGCAATCAAATGACCTCTGTCAAGACCAAGTGGAACAGAAGAATGACTCAGCTGAAGACTGTTCAAATTGTTGCCGCAAATCCATGAGATAGAATAAAATGGTTTTGGCTTTAAGCTGCTAAGTTTAGCTGGAGCGAATATCTTTGTGCTATTTACTTGGAGAAGTGCACTGGGTCTGAGTTTTATGAGATTTGTAGCTCCAGGTCTCCTTGAACTGTGTCGTCTTATACTACTTTCGACATTCAGAGCTTCTGGAAGCCACTTTCCTATTTATATCGAGGTTTTAGCAATCCCATGGTTTTTAACAAAAGTGGAATTTCTCTTTTTCATTCTCATGTTTGCTTTTGGGTAATTGTCAAAGAAGGGAAAATCTACATTTATGTTATGTGGTTGAAACTGAAAAATCTCAACCAGCGTATTATATAGATAACAGAACTGCAACTAAGAGTTCTAAATAATGGGAGGCTTCTAATAGAATGTTTCTATACCAGAGCTAATAATGAGAAATCTCAAGTCCAGAATGTAAAGTGACTTTTCTAAAGACATAAAATTAGTGTTAAATTTGGTAAAATTCCCGAATTCCTGATCCTTCTTTCTTTGCTTTGTTCATTATGCTATAAACACTATAAAGTGTCAATAGTAACAAGAACTCCAGGTACAGTATTTGGAATTCATAAAAATACTTTGCTTTCTCAAGTAACATAGGAGAATTGAAATTTAAAGGATATAATACAGTGTAGTAATTTACTACATAATATTCTATAAATTAACTTTCTTTTAGAAAAAATAGATACCTAAGTTTAACAATTCCTGGAATTCCTGGACTGCCATATATTTAAATGAGGTCAGATGTGTGAATAATCAGGGACTTTACCAGACATTCAGGTGGTAATCAATGAACAAAGCACTCACTTTTATTCATGCAGTAATGTAATCTCTTTTGTGTTAATTAATTTTAGATGTCAATTTTAACCAAATGTCTTCATTTTATATATGAGGGATTTTCCTATTTATAGTCTATGAAAGAAAATGAAAGACAAATTTTTTTTAATTTCAGAGGAGTCTATATTTTATTAAAGTATGCATTTATATTCTAATTTGCATTTCTCAAATGAACATAAAATCAAGTATTGATTTAAATATAAAGTCCTTTTAGTGTATAATAGTCCTAGAAAGCCTAAGAGGGCCCAATAATTTGTTGGCTAATGATAACTGATTTATAGACCACAACTGACTTGATTTGCAGAGTCATTTATTTATGATGTTGTAAATGTTGTCCTAGTTGCTAGGGTTGCAAAACTGAGTATACCAAAAACCTTGCCTTAAAGTTATAGGCTACTGGAATATAATAAATTTTCAAGCTTAATTATATTAAAAAAATTGACTTTATAAGACTATGGTGCCAGATCACAGTTGGCAGAGGGAAGTAATGAGCCAGGAAACTGAAAGTGAATCCATGGTTCCTGCTTGGGGAATGGTGACTTGGCAACAGTAAGGAAAAAATTCAAGAATTCAGAAGAACTAGGTTTTATGGGGAATTCCCCACTGGACAGTTTTGAATTAGTGTTTGATACTTAATAGGCAATCTGTGATGTGAATTTCCAGTTTGATAGAGAAGAGATTTGAGATGGAGATTTAGTTATTGAAACGCTTAGAGTTACAGAGATGTCTCAGATCCTCTAAATAAAATTGTAAGAGGACAGAAGATAGAACCGAGGGGGAAGTGCAAAAGCTGAAGGAGAGTTAAATAGGATATTGAAGAGCTCTTGAGATTTAAATATCAGATTGTTCTTGATGACCTTAGAGCAATTTCTGCTGAGTGGTGAAATCAAAAGTCAAAGTGTAGTGAATTAAAATAAGGAATGAATGGAAGTTAAAGAATTAGCGAATGATGATAGTGGTTAACTTTTTCAAGAATTTTGTCAGTGAAGATCTAGGGACCTAGCTATCCAAAAGCCAGTACTAATCTCCATTTCCTGTATCTACCTCCTACTTAAAAAGGCTAGAAAAACAAGAGTGACATGTTTTCCACTAAGCAAAAGATGCTCTTCAATGGTGTATATAATTTCCATTTTGAAGGTCAGGAAATTGAGTCTCAGAAAGTTAAGTGACCAAGTGGAAAATGGTGGTGTATTGGAGGGAAACCAAGAACATTATTTAGTCTGCTTCCAAAACCTGTTCACTTCCGCTATGCCACGGTGTCTCGGATGTGACAGAAAGGATGACCGTGAGATGAGGAGGCTAGGAGATGCTGTAAGATTTTTTGGTTTGTTTGGTGGGTTTTGTCTTTGTTTTGTTTTGTTTCTGATAGGCTGAAGACAAGGAATTGGAAGTTTGTGGGATACTGAAGGGGAAAAAGTGGATAATGGAGTGCAGTTAACCCAAAATACAATAGGAAAGGAAATCCATAGCTCCCAGGAGAGAATAACTTTGCACAGTATAGTTATTTTCTCATTTAAGGCAGAAAGGAAGAGGTAAGAACAGGTACTACAGTGATTAAATCTAATACAGAAAGAAGCAGAGAAAAACAAGTCTTGATGACTTCCTTTTCTTTGAATTAAGATCAGGGCTATCCATTGATAGTGTGCATGAGGAGTGAGACATGAAATAGGGATTTGAAGAGAAAAGTGAATACCTGGAGGAGCAGCAGTCCTGGGGTATGGGAGGGTGATCTGACTAGGGATCTGTGAAGAACCACTGGACACAGCCAAGGGTTTGGGTGAAACTGGGGATGGTTAACTACATTCTACATCAGATTTCATATAGCTTGAAATCCTGAATTTGCCTTTGAATCATTATATCAATGTATATTTAGACATAACCAATTTGTCACTGAGTGCTGTCAGTTTTACAAATTATTTCTCAAACACTCTTTTGTCATCCTTTTCCAAGGACCTCAAAATAGGAAGCCATGTTTGTAGGAATCATTCCAGTTATTCCAATATACTTATTGAAAAATGCTTAAGTGTATTTCCAGATTATATACCAGTCAATTTATAATTCATAAAAGAACAAAAGGACACTCAAATAAGCTAAGGCTCAAAGCAATATACTCAATTTTAGTTTAGTATCCATATTTAAGAAGAAAAATTTGAAGTTAGAGTTTGAGCAGATCTGTTTGAGGTCCTCTTTTTTCAGTGCTTCTTGCTCTATAGACTGTAGTTTAGGGCAAGTTACTTAACCTCTCCAGTTACCTAGTCTGTAAAATTAACACACTCATCTCTTTGTTGTGAAGATGAAATGAGTAAATCATGTAAAGTACCTAGCAAAGTGCCTAGAATGTTGTAAGATACATATATATGTATATATCATATATATAAATCTATATATTTCTCTATATATGTGTATATATATATATAATTATTTTAAACATGATTAGGATATATACTACAGTCAACTGAGATATGAAACAAAATTACCAATTAAAAGAAAGGAAAATTATGGTGTAAGAGGGCTTGCAGTAAGTATTGAAATCATAAACGTAGAATGAAGGGTAAAAAAAAAAGCTTAAAGGCAGTTGTAAGGTAGAAAGCAAATCTTTCTCTGAAATCACTGATGCAGACATTACAGTCCTTCACTGTAACCTTTCATCCTTTCTGCTAGAAGGCACAACTATTCCTGCTATACCAACCCTTTTGTGTTCCTGAAACGATTTCATTTTCTCCCTGTGTATTATCCATTAGCTATCCACTGTCATGTTTTCTCTCTTATTTGCTTTGATTTTCATTATATTTTTTAAAAAAATTCACCACTTTCTTGGGATTATCTACAAGTCTTTTACTCCACTGTCTTTCTATCTTGGCCCCTTGGCAAAAGTACCAACCTGGGTTAATGAATATAATTACTAGTTTCCATTGATATGTCTGGGAATTGTAGCTGCATGCTACTGGGGAAAATGTATAAACAAACCAACTGAATTTTCTATTAATCTGACTTTATTTAGTCTTAATGCCTACAAGACAATCTTGTGATACTACTCCAGTCAGCTTCTCCCATTCAGCACAAAGGCAAATTTGAATGTTTTCTCCTCAAGCCTTTGGTTTCATTCTTTTCTTATTCACTCTCAAAAACTTTATTTCCCTCTCATTTTACTTAGAAAATAGATAGGAGCATCCTCATTATTACACCATAAATACAAGTCTTTCTACTTCCACAATCATCCTTATTTTCCTTGGCTAAATTATAATGATAGAGGTGTTTCTGGAAAATTTACTAGATGATTAGGGTTCTAATCATCTACTTCAGGGTCTTTCCCTTTTCTAGTCTCTTGTGCTGAATTCCTTTCATTTCATTTGAGCTTAAATAGGCTCAAGTCTCTCCCGTCTTAAAAGAAAGAAACAAACAAAATCTCCACTTATGTACCTTTCCTCGATAGTCACATTCAAGAATTGAAGAAAATTCATTGATTCCATTTCTGGAGCTCACCTTCTTCCCACTCCCCAAACAGTCTGGCTTCTGAATCCACCATGTCACAGAGACAACTTTAACCACTGTAACCCCTAAATCCATGTCACCACATCCCCAGGAGTACATTTGAGTATTTTTCATACTACATTTCTCATCAAGGCTTAACACAGATGAACAAATACTACTTACTTCAGTTATCTCTCCCCTTGGAATTCATGTCAGCAAATTCTGCTGATTTTCCTCTTGCTGACTAATTTTCGGCTTATATACATTCCTTCAATATTGCAGTTTCTCTGGACTTGGTCCTAAGCCTTCTGTACCTCTCCATAGGTGATATCATCCTTTCTCATGGGTTCAATTATTGACTATACCAACCACTCACATTTCACGTTCTCTAGTCCAGGCCTTTCCAGTGGCACACTTACGTCTCCATTTGAATATTCACTTTTCCAAAGTGGAGCTCAGCTTTTTCTCTCTTCCTGTTCCAGTACCCATCTTATTTGTGTCACCACTTGTGGCAGGCAAAACTTGAAGATGTTTTGGTGTACTGCCCTGTATAATCCCTGGGACTGTGAACATGATGGGTTGTACTCCCGTGGTTGAGTTATGTTATATGGCACAGTTGACTTCAAGTAAGGGGGATTATCCAGATGGACATAACCTAACTACATGAGCCCTTTAAAAGCAGAGAAGGAAGTCAAAGTTTGGAAGCATGGGAGAGGGATTCAGCACATCATCACTCGCTTGAAGGTAGAGAAGGCCACATGACAAGGAATGTGGTTGTCCTCTAGGAGCTGAGAGTGGCACCCAGATTGAAAACCAGCAAGGAAAAAAGACCTCAGTCCTACAACCTCCAAGAACGAATTCACCAGAAGGAATGAGCATGGAAGAGGAGTTTTCCTTGTAGCCTTCAAACAAGAATTCAACTTAGCCATCACCTTGATTTCAGCTTTGTGATACCCTGAGAAGAGATTGCAGCCATGCCATGCCTGACTTCTAACCTACAGAATTGTGAACCAATAGGTAGCTATTGTTTTAAGCCACTAAATTTTTGATGAGTTGTTGTGTAGCAGTAGGAAAGTAATAAAGTAACTATCTGAGTCTTGAGGGTCAGAGAATCCCAGAAATCATCATTATTTTATTTCCTCTAACTTATCCTCAAGTTCAGTCAATGACTCTTGCAGATTCTCTGTCATATATTTGAATCCACTCACTTTTATTTATCCTCTGCTACCATCCTAGTCTAAGTCATTACTGTCTCTTGAATGGATGCCTGAAACACACTCCTAATTTGGTGCTCCCGGTTCGTGTCTGCCACAATTTAATCCATTCTCCACAAACCACTAGTCACGTTAAAGCTCTGCCCAGTGCCTTCATCTCATCACTAGTAAGATACTGCTAGTTACATTCTAAATATTTCACTGATCTGAGAGGCACTGCATACTACGTCCCCTGTTGTTCCATCCATCTAGTATCACCTTTTACCACCATGTTCTCTCACTCCCAGCACTACTGCCTCCAATGCTTTATTCCAACTCCTAATTTATAGTGCTACTCTCACTGCTAAGTTCAGAATACTTTTTTCTAGGTACCTTATTCTCCCTTCTCTACCTTACTTGTCTAGCTAATTCATGGTCATTCCCAAGTCTTAGGCTATGTACCACTTTATCAGGACAGTCACCTAATGCCCCAGAATTAATGAACCTCCTGAATTTATTGTGTAGTGTTTGTGCTATTAAGCACACTAACTACCGTTGTATCCTCAGTGTACAGGTGCTCAGTGAAAGGCATAGTTAATGAGTATCTCTGTGTTACTTTAAAATAAGAAAAATACTTAAAATAAGTTGATAACTGTAACCTATTTCTCAAGGAACCACATACTTCTAGTATCTATTATTTTAGGATGAGAATTGAACCACATAGATTTTTCTCATCACAGCTCCTTGAGTCATATGAATACACTCCAACCATGTTATATTCATCTGCATATTTCATAACAGTTTAATATTTTTTTAAATGATGATTTATTACTTTTGTTTGAGGTAAACATCCTTTATATTTTCTTCAGAGCCAATATTCTTTGTATTTATTACTTCACAGGCTCTGCAGTATTATAAAAATCAGCTGGAAGTCTTCTTTAGTTCCAGTTGTGTACTTCATAATCCACATGGGAAACATTCAAAATATGAACTCAGTTGTTCACCAAAAACAATAGTAAGCAGTGCCAAATTGAAATAGAAACAAACAATACATCCTAAGTCAGTAACACATGTGGAAAGAGAAAAGTGAAATAAACTTATCAAAGTTAATAGCTATATTTTTGGAGGTAAGACCGATAATAATCATACCATTGCACAGAGTGCAACTGAGAAATGTTTTTAAGCGAACATGCCTTATAGCTACATCCACTAATACTATGTATATTAAAACATACCCTTGCTCCCCAACCGTTTTTTGCTTTTCCAGATTCTGCATAGATCCTGTTTTTATAGCTGTCATTATGACTCAGAGAATAAACATGCAAATGCTCTAAGGCCTATTATGATAGTTTGCTGACTTTTTGAGTTACTTGAAATGCACCTTGGTATGAAGTTAATGCACTGTGCAGGGAGATAAAAATTTCTATAATTGGCGTCAAATTTATATTTTTAACACATCTTTGACCGTGTTTTAATATTATCTAGATCTCATAGTTTTTGTAAAAAGTTAGGACTGTAACTTTTCCATTTTACTTAAACAACTATTTTTTTTGCATTCTTTTTTTAAAGCACACTGTCTCACAGATAATTGAGGGCTCTTTGGATCTGTATACTATATAAAAATTTTAACACGCATATGGGAGACTTAATTAAGATATTAATTCAATTTAGGAAACAAAGTAATGTATTTCTAAGTCATTGTCATTTCATTAGAAATGACATGTATGTATTTCTAAGTCAATGTATTTCTAAGTCATTGTCATTAGACTTATGTCTAAGTCATTTCTAAGTAATGTATTTCTAAGTCATTGTCCTTTGGTCGTTCCAGAGAAAATATTTAAAGATTGGTATGAATTAGGAAGTAGTGCAATTAGCCTGCCCCCTGGAAACATCTGCTCCACTTGTTCCAATAAGTTAGGGACACCACATCTGTACTCCTTTAAACATTTGAATTGTGTTAGAATTTCTGTGTGGGGTGAGGGTCGCTGGACTTATCATTGAAAGTTTTATTAAAGACCATTGCTTTATTTGGATGAGCTCCTACTCATAGAGTGATTTCATTTGAAAATGTTGAATAAGGTTAAATAGAGGAGACATTGCTATTGGAAGAAACATATAAGTCAATGTAATCTTTGACAAATATTCTTAGTAAAATTATATATTTTAATAAAGGTAAGTCTGATGGTCAGAGTATTTGCTTTTACATAGGCAGTTGGAAATATTAAACTTTCCACATTTCTTGAAAGAAGTTTTGAAAGTCGAGGGACAGATTGTTAAATCTAACCAAAAGATTATAATGAGATTAATCATCTGCCTAGGGCTGTGAGGTTCATTGAGTGTGTCTCACCAGGGGATGACTGGAATGTAAGCCCACATTTACAGATGGTCTTGTGGTTACATGAATCTCATTTGGGCAGCTAGATCAGGAAGGCAGTGATAAATCAGATTCAAAATCTGCAAATATGCTTGTCCTGGTTCTGCATGGATTATCAAAGCCCTGGAAAGAGCAGAACAAGCCTTTTTCATTATCATCGTGTGCAGTTTTGCTGTGCAGATCAGTCATGCTGACTTATTCTATTACTTATTTTTGCTATCTCATAACCAATTTGAGCGGGCTAACAAAGTTTTGAGAAAATCCTGTGATCTATTACTATCCTGTATTTTGCTAGCAATAATTTAATGTTTTCTATATTTGAACTCAAAAGTATATAAAGTTGTACTTTAACCCAAATTTTAATTTTCACAATTAAAGTTAGGAGTTTTTTCTGCAGTAATGCACTAAGTATCTACTTACAATTAAATGTCTACTTTAAAATATTTAGTGGTTTAGTTTGTTGAAGTTTCAGACTAGGTTCTTACATCTTCATAGTTTTATTTTCTAAGTTTTATGTACTTGATTCTGACTGTATTACAAAACAAAGAAATGTAAAGGAATGAAATGGATAACTATCCTCAGCAATTAATGGAGGGCCAGCACTGACCTTGAGTATTTCCAATTGGATGTATTGATAGATTTCAGATCCTTAAGAATAAAGGGGAAAGTGTCTAAATAGTCCTCAAATTAGCATCTATAATAGCTTTGATACTTTCTATTAATTCCTTATTTAATCAAATTTGGGGTTATATGGCTATGAACTAAATATTTCATTACAAGTTTATTGGTCACTAGTACAAGTTATTACAAAACAGAGATCAACTCTATTCCTTTTGCTTCTATTCTATGCCCATGAGAGAAGCAGCTGCAGAACCCAGTTAGTCAAAGAAAGAAAAAGCCAATGTACATGTTGATGAATTACAAGAGCACCTTTACATTTAATTGCTTTAGACAAATAATGCATTCTCTTGGAAGACTTTAAATTTTGTCATATTGAAATAAATAGTTGTATAGATCTTGGAGTATACCATTTGTGTTACAAGATGATCCTGGCTCAGCAACAGCATTTACTTTCACATGACATAAGCAGTTTCATAGTGCAGAACACTTAATAGATTTTTTATGTCAGGTTTGTGGAGGTAGAATTTACAGAGTAAAATTCACTCCTTTTAGAGTCACAATCATGTACTCATTTTGACAAATGCAGAGTCATGTACCATCATCACAATCAAGATACAGATTGTTCCCATAACTCCAAAGAGTTCCCCCATGCTCTGTTGTAGAGTCACCTTCCCCTATGCCTATTGGCAACCACCGGGCTTTTGTCTCTTCCCATAGTTTGCCCATTTTAGAATATTATGTATAATGGAACCATATAATATGGAGCATTTTGAGTCTGGTTGCTTTCACTCAGCATAATAATACATTAAAGATTCATCCATGTTATTGCATGTATCTGTGGCTTATTCATTTTTCTTGCCGAGTAGTATTACACTGTAAAGATGTATCACAAAATGTTTCCTTACTAGTTGATGGATGTACAGATAGTTTCCAGTTTTTGGCAATTCTGAATAAAATAATTTTATAAATATTCATATACAAGGTTTTTTGTGAATGGCGGCCATGGCCCACGGGCCCAGCCGCTCCGCGGCATGCGGGATCCTCCCGAAACGGGGCACGAACCCGCGTCTCCTGCACCGGCAGGCGGACCCTCAAGCACTGCGCCACCAGGGAAGCCCTTTGTGAATGTTTTTACTTCCATTGGCTAAATACCTAGGAGAGGGATCATTGGGTTGTATGGAGTGAGTGTTTAACTTTATAAAAATCTCTCAAACTGTTTTAAAAAGTAGCTGTGCCATCTTGCATTTCCACCAGCAGTGTAAGAGTGATCATTTCTTTCCTCCTTCACCAAGATTTAATATCATCATTTTAAAAATGTTAGTCATTCTAATAGCTGTGTGTATCTAGTTGTGATTTTTTCATTCCTTGAATGACTAGTGATGTCAGGCATCTATCTGTACAGTTGTCATGTGTCTGTCTTGTTTGGTGAGGTGTCTAATCAAAAGTTTTATAAAGAAAGAGTTGCTTATCTTAATATTATTTAGGTTTAAGAGTTCTTCATTTAATCTGGATTCCAGTCCTCTATCAGACATGTTTTCTGCAAATACTTTCTCTTAGTCTGTGGCTTGTCTTATTTTCTAGAAAATGTCTGAAAGAATGGAAGTTTAAAATTTTGATGAAAGCAATTTAAAAATTTCTTTTGTGAATCATGCTTTGGTGTTGTATCTAAGAAATCTTTGCTTAATCCAAAGATTTCTTAGATACAACGAAGATTTCCTCCTATGTTTTCCCCTAGGTGAGTTTTAGTTTTAGGGTCTATATTTAGGTCTATGACCCATTAAGAGTTAATTATGCAGCCTAAAATATTTGTCGAATTTCTATTTTTTTTAAAAGGGACCATTTGTTGAAATGTGTCAATATGTGTCAGTATGTGTCAGTATCTGTCAAAATGTGTCAATAACCTTGACAGTTTTGTCAAAAATTAATTGTTCATATATGTGGGTCTGTTTCTGGACTATCTGTTCTCTTCAGTTGATCTACGTGTCTGTCCTTTCACCAATTCCATTTTGATTACTGTAGTTTCATAGCAGATCTTGAAATCAGGAACAGTGAATCCTCTAACCTTATGTTTTTTGGGGTTTTTTTCCAAAAATTGCTTTGGCTATTCAAATTCCTTTGTTCTCTAAACTAATCCCTTTGTTATCTAAACTTTGGAATTAGCTTGTCATTTTCTGTAAAATCATGCAGAATTTTTATTGTAATTACATTAAATGTAAAGAGTAATTTTGTAAAAGTTGACAATATTGAATCTTCTACCCATGAACATGGTACAGCTCTCTGTTTATTTAGCTGTGTTTGATTTCTCTCATAAATGTATAGTATATACTTTTTAGAATTATATTTTTCAAGGATTTGATGTTTTTGGTGCTACCATGACTGTTAAAGTTAAATTATCAAATATTCATTGCTAGTATGTTAAAGTACAGTTGATCTTTCTATATTGATGTTAAAACCTGCAACCATGCTGAACTCACTTTTTATTTCTAATAACTTTTTTGAGGAAATCATATCACATGATAATAAAGACACTTTATTTCTCCTTTCCTATCTGTTTACCTTTTATTTCTTTTTCTTCCCTTCTTGCATTGGCCAGGACCTCTAGTATGATGCTGAATAAAAGAGGTAAGAAAAAGATCCTGGCCTTGTCATTCTTTCACCGTTAAGCATAAGGTTAGCTGTAGGTTTTGCAGTTTAAAAAGGTTGAGGAAGTACCATTTAATGTCTAGTTTGCTTATCCTTTTTCCTTTTTGTAATGAAGGAATATAGAATTTTGTCAAATACTTTGTCTTCATCTGTTGAGATGATTATATGGTCTTCTTTGAAAGTCTGTTGATATGGTGAGGCATATTGCTTGATTTTTGAATTTTGAACTAAATTTGTATTCTCAGGATAAAACTTATTTTTTATGAGGTATTCTACTCTCTATTTCTGAATTCAATTTGCTAATTTATTGAAAATTTTGCATCTGTGTTTAAGAGACACTTTGCTATTTTTTGTTTTCAATTTCATTATTTTTTGCTCTCATTTTTAATATTTATTATTTTCTTGTCTTTAATTTGCTCTTCTCTTTGTAGTTTCTGCCACACACCTTGATTCTGGGCTCAATATATCTTTGCTTTGGCCAATGTGGTATTAGAAAATATGATGCAAGCAAAACCTGGAAAAAATGTTTCCATGTTTTTGCTTTTTTCTTCTGTAATCACCATGAAATCATGCTTGGGGCAGCTTTCTGGAAGATGAGACATGTAGAACAGAGCTCAGGTCTCCTAGTTAAAGCCATATTACCCAGTCTATATCTGACTAAACACTCATATCAAGCCCATTTTGGTAGAACTACCCAGCTGACTGGTAAACTTATGAATAATGACAAACAGATGTTATTTTAGGCCACTGTTTTTAGGTGGTTTCCTCTTGCTTATCCAGCTTTTCCTTTGCTTACATCTCTAAAATCCCCATGAGAACATATCTAGAGTTCCATGCTGAGAATACCCCCAGGCTAGCCTGCTGGAGGACAAGATGTGCTGAGCAGATTCAAGTAAAAAGCACAGCTCAGTTGCCACAGTCAAGGTCATCCTATCCCAGCTGACCTACAATTGATCTCAGATGCAGGAGCAAGCCCAACCTAGACTAGAAGAACTTCCTAGCTGACCCCAGCCTCAAGTTCTGATTGGAGAGCTATGAGCTAAGTAAATTGCTATTGTTTTAAGCCAATGAGATTTTTGGATGTTTTGTTACATAGCATTATTGTGGTAACAGATTACTGATACAAAAGCTAATAGTCATTTGTCCTATGTTTAAGGTATGAGGAGAGCTATTGCAAAGAAAATAGTAAAGGGTTGCCCTACTTTTTATATGATTTCTGTAGAGCAGTAAAGAAAAAAGGAAACAGCAGGGATGGTTGGCTTGATCTAATCACATCTTTCTCATCACTATCCTTTGTATTTCTGCAGTGTCAGTTGTTACTTCTCCTTTTTCATTTCTAATTCTATTTGAGTCTTCTTCCTAATTTTTTTTTTTGTGTGTGTGGTACGTGGGCCTCTCACTGTTGTGGCCTCTCCCATTGCGTAGCACAGGCTCCGGACGCACAGGCTCAGCGGCCATGGCTCACGGGCCCAGCCACTCCACGGCATGTGGGATCTTCCCGGACCGGGGCACGAACCCGTGTCCCCTGCATCGGCAGGCGGACTCTCAACCACTGCGCCACCAGGGAAGCCCTACATTGCAGATTTTAATGATGTAAGGGTTAGAAAGTGTGTAGTCTTCACATTTTATTAAACCTTGTAGCATCTCTAATTCATCATTTCTGGTATTTGTAGTTTCAGCGTTTTTAGTATTTTATTAATGATAACTGTAACTCTTTTTCGATATGATTTTTATTTTCCTGGAGGAACGCATACTTTCCTTGGAAATACATTTGCAGTTTGATAATGAGAACCACTGGAAAAACAGGCCAGGCATGCAGTAATTTACCTGTAGGCAATTATTCTGGGACATAGTTTAACAGAAATTGAGAAATTCTTACAATGCAAAATGAATTCCATCTCTCTAAATTTGCATAGGAAACATAAGGTTGAGCTTTCCTTCTGATTAGATCCTTTGCACAAAAGCTCTTTCTCCAGAAAGTCTTAGCAAATGTCATAGTACAAAAACGTGGTCTAGAATGTAGGAACTCAGTTGCAGAGTATAGCTATTGCATCTCATTTTTATATAATGATATTATTAATAGCGGTAAGAACTTTTAACTTATTTGTATGAGAGAAAAACCTTTGGGAAAATGTAGGTTTACTCAAGATTTTGTTTAAAAAAGCTCAAATTGCGTATTTGTGTCTTTTTCTGTTTATTGCATGAGCCAGAAATAAAGACTGGAAAAAAAGGTCAGTTTCTTGGAAGGTTGTAGTAGTGGGCATTCAGTGTCAAACAGCTATGTTTTGACAGATTCAATTAATTCTATAAATTTGTATTAGACCCAACCTTTCTAAACCTTGTTCCTTATGCAAAATCATTTCTATTTTACATATGCAAATGTTTTGGTAAAACCCTAGTTTCCTTTTCCTCTGAAGGGCAATACTATTTTATGTGGATCATTATGCTCTGAAAAATCTTTGTAGGCTTACTGGATGAGCATAGCAAAAGCATCGGGGTGATATGTTTAGTGCTTGCTGACATTAAAGGCACAGGATCGTATTGGAAAGAAACTGGACTTCAAAGGAAAGTGCAATTAAGATTAAGTTGCAAGATCTGGGTTTGAATAACAGCTCAGATGTTTACTAGCTGTGTAATCTTAGGAGGTTGGCTTAATTTCTCCCATTCCTCCACTTTCTGGTATGAATATGGATATAATGGAGATACCCATTTCAAAGGATTAGTTTCAAGGTTTAATGAGGCAGGATTTAAGCTCTCCTTCCAGATCTGGGGTGGGTGGCTGGGATAGTGGTAGGGTGCTAGAAGTTTAGGAACCTGGGAGGGCAAGAGAGCTGCATTGACTGTGGGACAGGGAATAACCAGAGGAGTTAAGAGTAGCCACAGTTAGGGACAGGACACAGAAAGCTTTTGTGAAATATTCAATAACAATAATATTCAAGAAATAGTGCCATTGTACCAAAACCTGTTAAGTGCCTCAAATATATTTTCCCATTTAATCCTCACAAAAATCTCATGAGGTGGATAGAACTGTTCAAATGAGAACACTGAACAAGAAAGAGGGAGTTTATCTTACAGCTATCAAGTGGTGGATATGGAATTTAACCCAAGTACACTGACCCCAGAATCACTGCTTTCAACCACAACGCTATCCTGACTTTATACGAATCCAGAGAGATTCAGACAGAGAAGAGAAACTGAGCCCTGTCAAAAGTGAACAAGTAGGATTAGGATTTTGTGTAGGTAGGATGAAGTGCCCATCCATTTATTCATTCAACTATTGATTCAACACATATTTACTGTGTTTTATAGGCTAAGAATAAAGCTGGGAGAGAAAAAAAAATAGAAAAGGTCCATGGCCTTATGGAACTACATTCAAGTGGAGGAGACAGACACTGACCAGGGCGGTAGTTTCATTTCAGAGAGTAATAAGTATTAAAAATAAAATACAGGAGAGTAAGGGGATAGAGAGGGGCTACTTTAAAGAGTGGTCAAGGAAGGCTTCTCTGGGGAGATGCACATTTGTTCTGAACTCTGAATTGTGGGACAGACCCATTTATTTAGAGGGTGGAGAGAAGACCTTAACAGAGGGAACAACAAATGTGAATCCCTGTTGTTAGAACGAGGCAATGAGTTTGAAGCGTTGCGGCTGAGGAAGCATAGGGCTGCGAATTGGCCGGGCCAGGGTATAGCATGCTTGTGGGAGCCCTACAGAGTCCTGGGGGTACCTGAAGAACCAAAGAGCCAGGCCTTTTTCAATAATGGTCATGAGTGGGAGTTTCTACTGTGGGTGGGAAGGAGCTGTTAAAGGTGCTCAAGTATTTGTAAGGTTGTCAGAGTCATACTTTTTATACTTGTTTAACTTAAAGTATGTTATCAAAAATCACCTGTTTACTTCTCATGCCTTATTTATATAATTTTTTGACATCTTATTTGACAAACCTCCCTGAAACCTTTATTACCTAAAGTAAAATGAAGTGGACATTAACTGTAGATTCTATTACCAATTAGGTACATGATGCTGGGCAAGTAATAGAACTTCTTTCAGTCTTAGTCTCTTCATCTGGAAGATGGAAGGGGCAGGGTCTGGATTAACTCATATCTAAAGTTCCTTCACTACCAAACTTCTGTTTTCCAACTTTCTAAGATCTAGATAGACAACCAAATTTTTAAAAGTTAATTATCTGTCTGCGTTGGGTCTTCATTGCTGCCCGTGGGCTTTCTCTAGTTGCGGCGAGCGGGGGCTACTCTTCATTGTGGTGCACGGTCTACTCATTGCAGTGGCTTCTCTTGTTGCAGAGCACGAGCTCTAGGTGCGTGGACTTCAGTAGTTTTGGCTCCTGGGCTCTAGAGCGCAGGTTCAGTAGTTGTGGTGCACGGGCTTAGTTGCTTCTCGGCATGTGGGATCTTCCTGGGCCAGAGATCGAACCCGTGTCCCCTGCATTGGCAGGCGGATTCTTAACCATTGTGCCACCAGGGAAGTCCCATAAACAACCAGATTTACCTCTCAAAAATTCATGTATTTCTTTCTTTACCAAAAAAAAAAAAAAAAGAAAATTAAATGCTTACAGCTCTCAAGACAGCAGATGGAGTGGATATTGCCACAAAGTACAAAGGGACACACACAAATAGTGTTCATATTCTATTAATTATGAACTTCTCCCACATCTTATGTTTTTTTTTTTTTTTTTTTTTTTT
>NW_006779398.1:1252510-1261766 GCF_000442215.2 Lipotes vexillifer | reverse complement strand
AACCCGCGTCTCCTGCATCGGCAGGCGGACTCTCAAGCACTGCGCCACCAGGGAAGCCCCATCTTATGTTTTGATTTACCAAATACTCCCTTTTATTCCGGAAAGTAAGGTGCGCACAAGTTCATCTGGGAGCCTGATACATCAGTCACTCTTGCTTCTTCTTGAACAGGATGTGATGCAGGTTTACTGGCCATCCCCTCTGCATTTTTCCACTTAGCTGTCACTGAATTGTTGGCCTGTTATTAACAAGCCCTTGATGATGAGGAGCCCTACCTTTGCTCAGAGACATTAAATTGAACAATTTCTACCACAGGGAATTAAACCTCTGAAAACCTGCCACCTTCACCAAATAGAGGATTAAACAGAGCTTTAAAAGTGAGTTCCCATTGATTAGTTAGAGGATTTATTTAGGGCATACTTAAAAGTCACCTTTGACAGAAGTGTCAGAATATTCCGTTAAACAGCAGGTACACCCATCAGTTACCAATTTGAAGCTTAGTTTTTTAAAGAGGGCTTTCGTTTGTTAGGGGTTGAAGAAAAACACAGTGGCATCTTCATTGTCACACCCTTCTCCCAGGAGGGTCTCCTTTGGAGTGAAATGCATTTCTGAAAAGCTAACTGTTGTTGGCATTGATTTAGCTCGGTAGGAGACCTGTTGGTATTCTGTGTAGTTGCTTAGCACTTTGGTGTTTTGTGAAGACTGGTCCTTCAGCGACTTTTCTAGTGAAAGTGGGCTCCAGTGTTTATATAGCTGGAGTGTATCATCCATTTACTTTCAACTTGAGCACTAGGCATTGGAAGACAACAATGTTCCTGAATTTTATTTTGGTTGCGTTATCTGTATATATCACAATCAACTGTATTTCTTCAATTAGCAAATCCGGTTGGCAGGTTCTTGGGGAATTAAATCCAATTTGAAATTTGAATGTCTTAGTTTTGAACAATTCTTTTTTTTTAATTAGCCATGTTGGTTTACTGCACTCCCCTCTAATCTGTGCTTTGTTCTGCATGGACGCAGAATTTGGAAACTTGGCTAAAAGAATAGGAAATGTACCTTAAAGATAGCACCATCTGAAGCTCCCTGGGTACCCACCCCTTCCCAACCAGAGCAGTCTCACTTTTATCTGTTTTGTCAATCAGGTGCTGTGAAAATAATTAAAACCACTGTACTGGAAATAACTTAGTAGACTGACAGCACACACACCTAAATTCAGGAATCACACAAACCCTGCCGCTCTTTGATGTTGGCCATGTTTCCACCTAGTTCTTCCCTTGGAATAGGCTGAGTGATCCCACATACTGCTTACTTTTGTGATCCCTTTAAATTTATGTGAAATTAAAATATAGGGAGGGTTTGGTTTCTAGGCAACTTTATTTCACGCTGCAGTTTTCCTTGATGAAAACTCTAAGACCAGTTAACTTTCTTCCTAATGTTTGAAAACATTCAGTACTTCTGTCACCTGATTCCCATAAATATGCAATCAGGTTCAGTGTCTGTGATATTTTATACATACTAGCTGGCACTAAACTGATCTGTTTTTGTACTATTTGTGCATTAGTTTGTTTTCTTAAAATCTTCTTTTCCCCCAAATTAAATCTACTTATTTCTAAAATACCATTTGAATTTGAAAGCACCAATATACTGTTTTCTCAATTTTTTTCCTCATCACTTCGCTCTCCAGTGTATTCTCTGTGGTGTCATCCTCCTCTGTTCAGGGTCCTCTTTTCCTCATGTCTGTTTCTTTTGCAAGTTCACTATTCTCATGTCTGTGCTGTCCATCCAGCCACCAGACTCTCCATAGCAGACCCATTTTCTGTGCCCCCCCATATGTGCTTGTGCTGTACCTGGACTACTGGAACTAGATCACTGCTGCTGTAACTGCTAACGATCGAGGAGTTCTGCACAGAATGCCACCTGGCAAAAGCAGATCTCCAGGCCTGCTCACTGGTTGGAGTGACCCTCAGGGCCTTTGGCTTTCCTACTTTTCTCTTCCTTGAGAACGCAGATGTTGTACTCAAGTACAGAGGAGTGCCACGCCACCTTGATAACAGGACTTTGACCGATGGAAGCCAAGGGACGTAGAGAGCCAGCAGATAAATATTTTTCCCTGGAGGGTCTGTCCTGAGTGCAATAATTCATATGGCCTCTCTAGAGATATCTGCAAGCAATCAACTATTCAGCTTTGTAATATCTCGCTAACATTTACTTTTTCTTTCCCTGTTTCATCTCCCTTTCCCCTTCACTCCTACTTCTCTAGGATTTTATTCCACAGTAAAATGTAAGGACCATATGCTTTTGCTTCGGGTTTATTTTCTAGGGAACCTAGCCTGATATACTCCCAGATTTCTATTTCTGTCTTACTCCTCTGCGTTCCAAAGCCATATATCCAGTATTCAACTGTCTGTGTGGTTTCTCCATTTGGAACTCCAGTTGCAACTCAAAGCCACAGGTCCAAAACACTTCCATGGCCCACAGATCCATAACATTTCTTTTTTCAGTGTTCCTAGCTTAATAAATTACATTCTCAAACATCCAATCTCTCAAGCCTGGGAGCTGGGAATCATTATTTTGTCCCTTTCTTAACTCTCTCATATAATTATTCCTTAATCACTATTAAACGTATTTCTTAAATATCTCTAATCTGTCCATGTATTTTTAATCTCCACTGCTGCCACAGTAATTCAAGTACCATCAGCCTCTACCTAGACTACTGTAATAGTTTCTCAGTTAGTGTCACTTAATCCATGCTTGGGTCCCTCAATTTATTCTCCAAATGGTAGCCCAAATGCTTTTATAAATAGGAATGTCATCCAGTATCTCTTACCTACAAGCCTTCATTAGCTGCCCCTTGCCTTGGAATAAAATCTTCAATCCTTACTATGGTGTCCAGGGCCCGACATGGATATGGATTCAACACATAACTAACATCATTCTCATCTTTTCCTCCTCTCCGCCTTGCTCTCCATACTCCAGTCACACCAGACTTCTTTTAGTTTCTCGATCAAATATGCTCTTTCCCTCCTCAATACCTTCACATGTGCTAATCCTTCACCCTGCAGTATTTATCCCCATCACATTTACCTGGATAAATCTCATAGTTCTTTCCGGTCTCAGATGAAGTGCTAATTTATTTGGGAAGAGTTTGATAAGCTTCCAATTTGTATTAGAGATAGTTCACTCCCATATCATCCCAAACTTGTCCTTTGTAGCCCTCACCATACTTCTGATCAATCATTTGCTTAGTTTCTACATTCCCAGTTAAACTGTCAACTCTGTATGATCAAAGACTATGTTTTGTTCACTGTTACAGTCAGGCCAGCTAAAAGCTGGTCCCCATTCTCTTTCCTCTGGCCATGCTGCCACTGTTTGGTGGAGGCAAGTAACAAGGAGAGATGGAAATGTCAGGCCAGGCAGCTAAAACTTCCAGAAATTTAAGTCTACTCATAAAAACGATCACAAGAATAAGATCTGACGTTATCTAGGACATCTCTTGGTTTGCTTTGTTTTACTTCGTTTCATTTTTGATTTTGTTTTCCATGGGCAGAAGTGACGCTTGGGATAGGGGAGTTCATCTGGAGGTCAGAAGAATCAGAGCAGAAGAAGAAACCAAGATAATCTCCAGCTTGCAAGCTCAACGCACTCTTTTAAAATTCTAACTCAAAGCATTCTCCCATCTGATTTTAGCATCTCAGCCATCACCCTTCTTGCAAACTCTTCCTTACTTCCACTCCAGTTCCTTCCTCTCTCTCGGCATTTCATAAGTGTTAAAGCTATACAGTCTCTTTTTCTGTATCATTCTTCCATCTCTATGTATCTTGCTCAGTGAGATAAGCTCTTCTGGTTTTATTGTTTCAGTAAAACTGTTTCTCTAGGATTTTATTCCTCAGCAAAGTGCAAGGGCATATGCTTTTTCTTCAGGCTTATTTTCTGAGGAACCTAGCCTGAGATACTCCCAAAGTTATATTTCTGTTTACTCTTCTTTACTCCAAAGCTATGTATTCAGTCTCAAACTGTCTACTTGGTTTTCTCCACGTGGACCTCTAGCTGCAACTTAAGGTGGTCCAAAACACCTTCATTCTGCTTTTACCCACGGAACAAAAGATGTAGAATATTAAAAATATCTGACTCTAAACAGTACCTGTTAAAAGGTACATTTTCCATTAATATTACTTAAAGAAATTATTTCTTTTAATTTCTGTAGATCAGTGCTAATTACCATTTAGCGTATTGTCTGGCAGTAAATATGTATTTGAGAATAAATACATGTATATAATCAGTGATCATGTGGTCATAGGATCCCAACTCTCAGAGTGAAGTAGCCCCTCCTCCCCTCCCTCCTTCCTTCCCTCCAGTTCAGTCATCTATTACTAACTGGAGAACTTTTTGGATTTTATAAACTTGAATCAAGTTATGTAGTAATGTAGAAGAAAACTATTGCTGAGACGTGTTTTCCGCATTCATGACCTGGTTTGATATAGTGAATTTTATTGGCTTAATATACCTCCTCTTCTGTCCTTGTAGTTTCACCTGTGCTCCTCTCAAAGCAACCTATTCAAAGACGACAGCCTTCAAGGATATAACAGAAATATTCTTTAGTCATGAGTATATAGTTAATATAAATCCATACAAGAATCCTAGTGATATATAGTGGAGCAATCTGGTGAATGGTCAGGACATCAGTAGGATGGGGGAAATTGAAAGGGAGCCAATCTCAGCAGAGTATAGGGAATCAAGAATTCTGGTAGGTATATTTTAAGACTGAGAAGCCAATTCCATGGAGAGAGACTGCATAAGCAGCTAGATAATTGAGTTGAACTTTCTTGGGAAAGTTGAAAGCTAGAAGTATACATTAGGGAATTATTGGCCTATAAAATTGGCTTTTGAAGTCATAGGATTTAATGTTTTCATTTTAAAGCATAAACATAGTTAGAGAAAAGGCTAAGGTTTGAGGCCTAGAGCATGCCGACACCTAGACATCAGGGAGAGAAGGAATATCCAGAAAAGGATACTAGGAAGGAGTGGCCAGTGAGGTGGAAGGAATACCAAAAATAAAAAAAAAAAAACATGTCCTGGAAGTAAAGAAGTGGTCCACTGTGTTATGCACAGCTGATGGATCAAGTGAAGGGTGGAGTGAGAACTGGCTCTTGGATTTTTCAGCTGGAGGTAATTGGTGACTTAGCAAAGTTTCAGTGGAGTGAAGGGGGAAACGTGACTGGAGAGTGTTCACAGGATAACGGGAGAGGAAGAACTGAGGACAGGAAGAATAGAAAATTCTTTCAGTTTTCATCTAATGGGGTTCAGAGAAATAGGTGGTAGCTGGAGGGGGAAATGTGACTGAGACGGTTTTGTTCATAGTTTCAAAAATGAGAATATAATTTATGCATCATGAAATGTACAGATCTTAAAAGTATAGTTCATTTAATTTTGATTAATGCATACACTCATGTGACACACACATTCCTTTCAAGATAGAGAACTTGTTCCCATGAGCCCAGAATGTCTCCTTGTGTCCATTCCTGTCAGGGATAATTACCATCCCACTCACCCTCACCAGCCCCACGTGAAGCAACCATTATTCTGATTTCTGTCACCACAGAATGTTTTTGCTAAGTCCAGGAGTTAATATAAGTGGAATCACATGGTTTGTCCTATTTTACGTCTGACTTATTTCACTCAGAATAATGTTTTTGAGGTTCATGCATGTTGTATATGTCAGTAGATCATTTCTGTTTAATGAGCAGAATTAAATACATTGAATATGTTATAGTGATGAATATATCATACATTGTTCATTCTTCTACTCATAAATACTTACATTGAAGTGGGATTTTCTGTGATCATAGGAAACTTATTCCATTACTCTAATAGCTCTTATGGGTAAATAGTTCTGTCTTATATGGGGAAAAAAATGCATTTCCCTACAACTTCTAACTACTCATCCTAGTTACATGTCCTGAAACCAAATGGAAAAAAATTACTTTCCTCAGGTTTTCTCATCCCGTATAACCTTCCTCGGTTCTTTCAAATGTTTCTGATAGAGCACATGACCCCTCAAACTACCTAGGTTTTGCTCCTAAGAATGTGTTGACGTATGTCCCTTGACATAAGAGATATAAGAGAAACAAACAAATAAATAATCCGAATGTAGTGTGGTCAATGCAAAGACGGGAACTATCACCGCTTCTATCTAGTATATTTTTAATGTATCCTAGGATCGCATTAGATTTCCGTCAGCCACATAATTTCTTTTAAAATTTTGAGCTTATTTTCAATTATTATATTTGAATGCATACTCTCTTGTTATATCTCCTAAGTTATAATTTTTAAGTTAGTTTCTTCGAGCAAATAGTGACCCTTTACATTTATCCCTGCTAAGCTTTATTTACTTAGATCGATCACATGGTTCCAGTGGGTTGATTCTTTTCAGAATCCTAATTATTTCACACAGTATATTTTTTGTATCATTCAATGTAATGTATGTAATTGGCACTCCATGAATATCCTTATCAAAATCATTGATAAAAACATTACATACGTTGGGTGCTACTAAAGGTAAACCTTTTGATAGGCTTAAATAATTTTCTCAAGCTTCATTTCAAACCCTATTAAGCGCACTTTGTTTTTAGTCTTCAAATAATTTCAAATTCACTTATTTATACCATTAGCTAGCTTACACACATCCCTTCAGTGTACACAATGAAAGATAGTGCCTTTTCGGTGTCCAGATTCGTGATTTCTAAGTGTTCCTCTATGCTACCTCTTAAGCATCCTTGAAAAGTAAGCAAGAAAGAATTGTTTGGAATCACTTTTCCTTAGAATCAACAAACTGACTTCTACTGATCAGTGGTTACTTATTCCAAATGCTAAGGAATGTTTTAAAAAAAACTATGTATTCTAGAAGCTAACCAGGCAGTCTGGTATATAAACAGCATCATGTTGTAATGAAGAAAAAGGCTTCAGATAAAAAACAAACCTGATTTCAAATTCCAGCTGTATGACCTTGAGCAAATAATTTGGGTTGTCTTCATCTTTCACTCTGGAAGTGGGATCATTGTTTCTACTTCTCAGTGTTCCATTTAGAATTAAGTAATAATGGGATGCAGAGTGGATGTTTTGATACATTTGTGGTGTTATCTGATGTCTGTCACAACATCCTCTTGTGCACATACCTGGGAGACCACCAAGGGGAAATACAGTCTGTGAGGCTTCTTAGTACTTTGTAGTGGGATTTATTTAGGTAGGACATAAGACCTAAACCTTTTAAAAGCAATTTCCTGAACTCTGTACTTTACCACTTTCACTTATTTTGAACTTTAGTTTCCTCATACCCATACTTGTTCTATGTTTTTCAAACTTATTTGTTTTTTTTTTTTTTTTTTTTTGCAATATGTGTGCCTCTCACTGTCGTGGCCTTTCCCGTTGCCGGACGCGCAAGCTCAGCGGCCACGGCTCACAGGCCCAGCCGCTACGCGGCTCACGGGCCCAGCCGCTACGCGGCATGTGGGATCCTCCCAGACCGGGGCACGAACCCGTATCCCCTGCATCGGCAGGCGGACTCTCAACCACTGCGCCACCAGGGAGGCCCCAAACTTATTTGTTTTTAATGACACTAGTGACTGTTATTTTTTTATATGTGCCATGAACCAAATTTTAATAATTCATAATTTAGGATTTATCTCAGACAGCATAGCATATGCTTAATTGTTTTGGTTTCATGGTAGAAAGAAAAATGCAGAGTTTTTGTACCGTTAGACACATCTCATCACCTTAACAAAACAATACTTATTTACATAGTTTTAAACCATTAGGCCCATGGGAAATGATTAAAAACTTTTAGTAGAATTTCACATGAAAATTATTTAGAATTGCAAGCCCCTTCCCCTTATGGATTCTCTACTTAATTTGTACTAAAATCTTTAAAGTATTGGTCAGATTTGAGACCCTATTTAAATAATGATATTAATAATAGCTATTGATTACTGTGAGACAAATCCTAATTTACCTGATTTAATTCCATGAGAAAACGTATAAGGTGATTATTCATTTATTCCCATTTTACAAAACAAAAAATTGAAGCACGAACTGTTAAAATAGCTTACCCATGATCACACAGCTTGTAAGTGGTGAAGCTGGGATATGAGCTCAGACTCTGAAGGTTAGCTTTATTTGCTGTTGTTAAAAGTAGTGAAAGAAAACGTTTTCCAGAATAAGATATAATTAAGAAGAAAAATTATGGTTGGAAGTGGGTATGACAGCTATGGAGTAAACGTGCATGGATGTCTGTTTTCAAGAAGAATGAGCTCCCAAAGCTGACTCATGCATTCTGGAATTTTAGCAGGCATGCGTCCATACACCGTGGCTTATTCACTGGGCTGTGGTTCTATCCTGGCAAAGGAGGAGTTGTCCCTGGCTTCCTCTTACATCCCATGGGTGGAGCCAAGCTCCTCACATGCTAATTGTGGAAGGAACTGTCCACCAACTCATCCTTGTGACAGGCAGGGTGGAAGACAAAGACAGTATCACACACCCGTTTGGGACACCCTTACAGAATATAAAATCCATGTACAGTTTTTATTTCACAAGGCTGCCCAAGAATTTTGTGAAATTAATCCAAAGTAGTTCAGGGCTGTGCTACCTATTTGTGACAGTGGTTGAGGCCATTGGGAGCCCAGATCCAGGACCGTAAACGTCACCCATCAGCCCATGGGTGAAATGGAGACATGCCTTTTCCATGATTTACTTTCTGTCTTCAGACAAAGTCTCTATGAACTTGAATTGCAGCCATGTGACCTTATAATATGGATCTTATTCTGCCAGCATAGGTGGCCGCTTCACATAGTTAGGCTCATTACGGTCGTCCACTTGAATATTTTATTGTACATTCACAACTGCTTGTGTGGTGTTGCTCTTGTTGGCTTTTTACCCCCATCCCCAACACACACACACACACACACACACACACACACACACACACAAATGGTGGAGTAAATGTAGTCATTTAGGCTCTAAGTTGAAGCCATTACATTTATGCTACAGTCAACTTGCTCATGAATCCCATTCCAAGTAAAAAAAATCAACAGAGCAAGTGGTGCCTTGGTTTCCATTCGGTGGGGTAAGCTTTGTAGGGATTTTAAAGGCTCTTGCTAAGATTTCCTTTATGACACATTTCTGAGTGAATTAAATTACATAGAGGGAAGGATCTAGTTCTCATGCAGATCACTGTTTGGGTGAAGTGTTCAGTGCAGCCCTGCTGAA
>NW_006779398.1:1230974-1252430 GCF_000442215.2 Lipotes vexillifer | reverse complement strand
CTGCTGAACGTCAGATATGTGTATATTTGCACAAGGTTATGTTTTTATAGAAATCTCTGGTTTGGTTTGATGTGATGTGATAAAGCTTCTACTTAAATCAATTCATCCAGTGAAAAATTGTGAGATCTTATTACAAAAAATCTTGCTAGTTTGCTATTGGATGGTGCAAAGTTGTGGTTTTGTTGAAACCGTGTGTTCCCTGTATACTGATTGATGGTCTGTTCTGTGCTCTGTGACATGTGAGTGATGTTCAGCTGGGCTAAATACACTTGCATTAGAATAGGTTCTGTGTGTAAAATACCTCAGAAATAGGGAAATGTCAAATTCCATGGGGGAGATAGATAGAAAGATTCTAGATTTTCAATCATAAAATATTAAAGCCATGAAAACAGATTCATTCATTAAAAAGGAAAAAAAGAAAATGCTACAATTTACCATAATCAGGTAAATCAGATGTCTCTTGCACTTAGCCAATAGTTAGCAAGATAAAGAGTCAATTCGAAAAATGATCTCACAGTAAGGAAAAACGTCTTCCTTGCTATGGCTTACGCAAGCATTCTGTTCTCCTTTTTTCTCTCTGCTGCTCTCAGTATGCCACCCTGAAGCCTCCGTGAGACTCACATCCTCTGACCTGTCCAGACTCAGTACAGAATGATTTGGAGTCTTTGAGTGGGTCTTCTCTATGAGATCCTCTTACAACATTCTAAAAAGGAGAAGCCATCAAAGTGGGTAAAAGATGAAATATAGAACGAGTTGAATGCAAGGAGACTCTGGGTCCCAGTGAAAGCTTTTATTTTAGCAGGCTCTCACCCTGTTCAGGTTTAGCATGTGGGGCTTGGCCTATTTTTGTGGACTGTGGTTCAGCGGTTTACTTTTCAGAGACTTTACAGGGTTATTCAGTCTGCTGCACACACTGGTTCCCACTGGTGCTACCCGAGGATGAGGAAGTTCCCCAGGCCCGTTTTTCTGAGCCTCTAACTGGGGGGAGGGAGTCCCCAGACTGTGGGGACAAACTGTATGTTCCAGGTTGGACCCCTTTTTGTGGTGGGATCCCTCTTGCCGTTGCCACCCAGTGTCTCCGGGTTCGGATGGGGGCCCTCAGGCTCATGGGGAAGGATAGCATTGCCCCTGGTTCTTCTTGTCAACAGGGCCCCCCGATGAACCCCCTCACTTGTTCTGCTGGGCTTGCCTGGTGTTTCCAGCAGGAGAGGAATGCGCCTACCTGGGCTATCTCCTGTTGCTGGGTTGGGAGTCTGGGTACACCAGACCTGGATAGCCTTCTTTTGAGCATGAGGGGTCACAAGATGACCTGTGGTTACCTTGTTCCTCCAGTCTTGCAGTCCCTAACCAGGTGTCCTCCTTCTTTCCCTTTTCAGACTTTTCCTTTGATGGCCTCTTGCATTATTTGCAGGGTTTACAGTTGAATTTAGCAGAGCAGAGCAGGTACGAATGACATCATGCCACCTTGTGTGGACTGAAAGTTCTCCGTAATTACTTTCTGAACGAGGTAATTTTATGTCAATATAAAATTACATGATTTTAGTTTAAATGAATGTTTTAAATCAACTTACAATAGTTAGGAAAAATTCTCATATAGAATTCTAATCTAGAAAAAGGAAAAAAAGAAACCCTTTTTTATTCTTTTTGTGTCCAATTAGGTTCTTAATGCTTTGTTTTCTACGGTTGAATCGATAAGAATTGACTGCCTATATTTAGACTCCAGTGATGCTTGTCATTTGTGCATGAAACACATCCTCTTGTGAAACTGGATTAAATGGACAAAATGATTTTAAGCTTTATGGATTAATTATCTAGACAGTTGTCTTAATTTTTCACACATCTAGTGCTATCTCAAGTCCCTTTATTCAATCCTGACCCCATCCCCAAACGCATATGCATAATTTACTTACATCAAATTTATCTCAGTAGCAAAAATTACCTGGGAAGACTTTGAAAAAGGAGCGACTCTATTATTTTTGTTTTTAAGCAGGAAGAAATAATACTATTTTTAGCCTTTCTCATTAAGTATTTAGCCTTCTGACTTTTCCCTTGAATCACAAGGATATGGCAGATACTATCAAAGCTTGTGTTAATCAACTGAATGTCAGAAGTTTACGTAGGACTTTGTGAAAGGAAAAGAGGAAAATACGAATAAGTTTTCATTGAGCTATATTCTCCTATGCTTTCAGTCTTTCACTATTTGGGATTAGCTTATAAGAGCAGAATGTCATCTGACCTGTCATTTTCATGGTTTTGCTTTATTTGTATGATGGGATTATGGATGTGATGGCAGGGAAGGTTCTGTATTCAAAATCTTTGGCTAGTCACGAGGCAGATCATCAGTACCTACAGGATGGAGCGTCTCAAAGTGTATGGAGTTTCTTCTTTACAAAGATTAAAATTAAAAGAAATAAAAACATTATATAAAATACTTATGGCTATAACAATTTTATGGCAATAATGATGTCCAATGAAGTATAGTGGATAAAATTTGTATGAACCGTATACCACTGTTAAACCATGACCACACAAATAATTACAGTGAATGCATCAAATTTTAAGTGATTTCTATATAGGATGTGCTTAATACTTCTGTCCCGTTGGATGAAATTTTGGGAATAATCCCAACAATGTTTATGGCTGTAAAAGACTTGCAAAAAGTTGTACCACACAGAGGTTTAACACATGTAATCATTTAAAAAATGTGTATGAATCTATTTTTAAAGATGTTTCAGATTATTAAAATTCAAGAGTGACAAGTGAAATAACTTCACATTATTTGTGGTTCTGTGAAAACTAACTTTGGATTGCCTTCATCTTAGTTTGGCAAGAAAAACTTAGTTTGGCCTATTTTGGTAGGGAGTAATACTCAAAGACAGTGATTTTAAGTGCTCTGATTGAATTTATATTAA
The DNA here is from genome assembly GCF_000442215.2 of Lipotes vexillifer. Lineage (NCBI taxonomy): Eukaryota > Metazoa > Chordata > Mammalia > Artiodactyla > Lipotidae > Lipotes > Lipotes vexillifer. Next base: position 1,249,518 of record NW_006779398.1, on the reverse strand, counting down.
TGTAATTAAGTTAAATGTGTTACATACAGTGATCTGTGTCTTGTGACAATATGTATTCTTTATAATCTCCAGCAGAAATAGTAAATCTCCTATTTTGGGAGTTGTGGCTTACAGTATGTATCAGATGTTTTAAGTCCTCATTTAATTATCCATTAGTTATATTTAATGTTACCTTTCAGACAGATACTTTGAGTCAATCAGACCTGTAAAGAATTCCCATGATAAAATAATAGTAGTTACTATTTATTGACCACTGACTGTCCAGCACAGTTCAAGTGCTTGATATGAATTGGCTCTTGGTTGCGGTTCTTTCTCTGGATACCACTGAGCAGCCATAAGCGACCCAAGGGTCTCTGAGAACAGACATTTAAACGCTGACTCTCTTGGGGGCACATAAGGGAGTTCTTCAGCAGGGAGTTAACTGGGGTCGGGGCAGTGATTGTGGATGCGGAGTGCTGCCAAGTGCCTGGTGGGAGATCTGTTACAGTGCTGTGTCTCTATAACCCTTTGCCCATATGTACTCCCGGTGCTCTCCTGCCCAGCCTTTCTCTGCTGGGCTCCTTGCCCAGCAACCTGCCTTTGGATGAGATACCAACAGGTTGGCTCAAATCCAGACACTGGTATCAGGCACGGGGGACAGACAAGCCCAACCACTGCTTTGGTAGAAATCCCACAGAAGAATGAGATGGCAATGCCAGCTTCTTGAGGGTACTCTCAGTCTCTGTGAGTGGTTCTCTTGGATGTGCTCATTCCATTGGCTTGAAAAGTGGAAGGAAAATTCACTATATGTCCTGCAAGGTTGGGGGCTCATAGAGTTGACAGTTCCTTCTTTTCCTTCCCCAATCTGCTGCTTAACTGGATTTGAAGTGTGTGTGTGTGTGTGTGTGTGTGTGTGTGTGTGTGTGTGAGAGAGTGTGTGTGTGAGAGAGTGTGTGTGTATGTGAGAGTGTGTGTGTGTGAGAATGTGTGTGTGAGAGAGCGTGAGTATGTGTGTGTGTGTGTGTGTGTGTGTGTGTGTAGGTTGTGCAAATTATGGCACGGTGGTTCATATCTGAGTTTCCTTTATAAAGTGAATTGCTCGGTGGCTCTTGTCCCCAACTCTGAGCCCTAATGTTATGAATTCTATGGCAACAGGAAAAGGCCACTCACTGTCCTGATGCACTCTTATAAGGATAAATTAGCAAGCACATGAAGAGGACTAGTGGGAGAGAAAGTTTACAAGTTAGATTGAATTAGATCACAATCCAGTCTTGAAACTAGTTCAGATTATATACTATAAACAAATGGAAGAATAATACTATATTTAAAATTAATTTGGGTGTATTCAATGTTAAACTCTGAAATACGAGTATTTTGCTCTTTTTTTGTGATGGTGATGTCAAAAGAGTTATTTCTGTTTTGCTTCTGTAGTAGATCTGGCTTTTCAGTATACTGCTGGTTCTGAAAAGATAATGTGTCCTCCCACACAAGTGTGATATCTGTAAATATTGTAGTTGTAGTTCACATATACAAAGAGCTTATTGAAGGACTATTACTGACTTTAGAATTTGTGTCTTCTGAAGTTACTTAGTGCAAGTAATTAGAGAATGTGGTACTTAAGAGACCATCAAATTGGTGCCGGGCGTGATGAATCACTGTGTATTCTGGGTACAATACGCATGGAGATAAATTAATTTGATCTCACCAGAAAGCAGAATCGGATTTGAGGACCTCATACTTCTTTGTCTGTGTTTAATCACGTGGTCCAGGTAGTTCAAAAAGGCGATTTTGTAATGTTAATTAAAATTGTAACAGTTTGCCTGAACTTGATTGTTTCCAAATCATTTTTTCCAGGTAGCTGCTTGGAAAGGACCAGAGGCTTTATACATGAGGGAATTTAGATTTCAAATATGAAGAGCCTGCTTCTTTATAGCAGATAATATCTTTCAGGATGGTTACACAGTCAGAGCTTTGCACTTGCTGCCCAGACTACAATGTTTCCAGCTGGGACATGTAGCCATGGCAGAATCTCATTCCCAGTCCAAGAAAACCTTGATTTGGCTTTTGGACTCATGTCATTCCAAAATCATTTCTTAGTACCTCTGCCAGGTGTTTTTCTTTTTACTTCTGGCTTATTTATAACTCCTGTTAGTGGGGAGTCATGAAATTCCTGGTTCGGTTCTTTTTAAATTTCTAACCTTGCAAATTAAATCAAATGTAAAAGAACATGGAACATAAAAGGAAAACAAAAATGCCAAACTAAGCATAGTTTAATGCATTTCTTGTAGCCAAGACAAAACTAAAATGTACTTGTGCTCAGAAAAACAGTATGTCAAACATAACTCATTAGTAGTCAGTTTAAAATCTCATCCCTGGGCTTCCCTGGTGGCACAGTTGTTGAGAGTCCGCCTGCCGATGCAGGGGACACGGGTTCGTGCCCCGGTCCGGGAAGATCCCACATGCCGCGGAGCGGCTGGGCCCGTGAGCCATGGCCACTGAGCCTGCGCGTCCGGAGCCTGTGCTCCGCAACGGGGAAAAAAAAAAAATCTCATCCCTTATAAAAAATGCAAACATTAAATGTGACACCCACGTGGAAGCTCTCAGTCTTCTCACATCCTCTTTTAGTCTTCCCTGAACACAGGAAGGGTTAATTCGATGGGCAAAATTTCAGGGCACTGCAACGCTTTTCTTGAAAGGAAGTAGTCTGTGTCTCTGTCTCTCTCTCCATCCCCCTTCTCTCCCTTCTGTTCCCACTTTCTAACACTCTTCTCTGCTTTTTTTCCATGCAGGAGAAACGGTGTGTTCTACATGTGAAATTTTTGAATAGATGAATAGAGCTACTCTATTTCTCCTTAGCCTTTTCAAAGATAATTTCTTTTACTTTTTTCTTTTGTCACTGATTCTAAATCCTTTACAAACGTGATTGCCTTATTGATACACATTCATAACTATTAATGTTTCTTTTACAGACAATTGATGAGACTCTAACAATACTTTATATTGGTCTTAACCATCAAAGAGAGTCAAGGAACTCTTTTTAATCTAGAGTTATAAAATCTCTAATACTAAGATTATGTAAGCTTTTTTATCTGCTGGAAAAAAATTGATGATTTACATGAAATGTGTCAACTAAAAACCAGGTATCTGATCAGCCAATTTTCTTTCATTTTCTTTTTTGCAGTTGGGCGTTAGCCTTAGAGTTACTTGTGTGCTATTTCTGTGATTCTTCTGCTTTCACATTACCTTGGCAATGTGTGCTCCTTTTTAGTTTTCCAGAAACTTTCTTCTCCTTTGTAATTTTTCAATATTACTGACAGTTTCTTTTGAGATAAAACCTATCCTACCTGTAAATTACTGCCATAACCTGAGAGAGTTTTCTCAGAGATGGAAACTTAAACTCCTTTAGTATGATCCTGTATTCACTGACATTCTTTTCACAGTTTTGGATTTCAATTCCCTCTTTATACTTTTTATCCTACCCTTCAACTTCAAAACCACTTTTTCTGGAGAAGATACATACAAACTGTTGTGTGGTTCTGCATTTTCCAAATTACTTCACATTATGTCTTTTTTTTTTTTAATGGTACAGACATAGCTAAGATATCTTTCTGTGGCCTTCAGAATTTCTGGATCTCTGGGAATTTTTCCTTTGTGGCCCTCTTCATGCACTTTTGTAATGAGGTTGTTTTCCATTTTGAACTTCCATCAGTATTTCTCTTTTTGTTTTTATTGCAGTATAATTGCTTTAAAATGTTGTGTTAGTTTCTGCTGTACAACAAAGTGAATCAGCTATATGTATACACATATCCCCTCCCTCTTGGACCTCCCTCCCACCCCTCCCCATCCCACCCATCTAGGTCATCACAGAGCACCGAGCTGAGCTCCCTGTGCTATACAGCAGGTTCCCACTAGCTATCTATTTTACACATGGTAGTGTATTTATGTCAAACTTAATCTCCCAATTCATCCCACCCTCCCCTTCCTCCTCTGCGTCCACACGTCTGTTCTCTACATCTGTGTCTCTATGCCTGCCCTGGAACTAGGTTCATCTGTACCATTTTTCTAGATTCCACATACATGTGTTAATATATGATGTTTGTTTTTCTCTTTCTGACTTACTTCACTCTGTATGACAGACTCTAGGTCCGTCCACATCTCTACAAATGACCCAGTTTTGTTCCTTTTTATGGCTGAGTAATATTCCATTGTATATATGTACCACATCTTCTTTATCCATTCATCTGTCCATGGGCATTTAGGTTGCTTCCATGACCTGGCTATTGTAAACAGTGCTGCAATGAATGTTGGGGTACCTGTGTCTTTTGGAATTATGGTTTTCTCAGGGTATATGCCCAGTAGTGCGATTGCTGGGTCATACGGTAGTTCTATTTTTAGTTTTTTAAGGAACCTTCATACTGTTCTCCGTAGTGCCTGTATCAATTTACATTCCCACCAACAGTGTAAGAGGGTTCCCTTTTTTCCACACCCCCTCCGACATTTACTGTTTGTAGTTATTTTGATGATGGCCATTCTGACCATCATCAGAGGCGATACCTCATTGTAGTTTTGATTTGCGTTTCTCTAATAATTAGTGATGTTGAGCAACTTTTCATGTGCCTCTTGGCCATCTGTATGTCTTCTTTGGAGAAATATCTGTTTAGGTCTTCCACCCATTTTTTTATTGGGTTGTTTCTTTTTTTTATATTGAGCTGTATGAGCTATTTGTATATTTTGGAGATTAATCCTTTGTTGCTTCTCTTTTTAATGTACCAGTATTTTAGGTTTACTCTAAAAGGGAAGAGGGCACCTTCCCACTGAACATTGAATACTGTTCAGCAGAGGGACGGGTGTGATCAAAGTGGTGCTCTAGGAAGATGACTCTTACATGCGGGGGCTGCAGGGTGTTCGTACATCCTACTGGGAGATTAACCCATGGGGTATTCTATGGTCTGTGTCATACATTTTCCCACACTTTCAGAATTGCTATGGAAGTATAGACAGGTGTTTTTAATGCAGCTTGTAATTGGACACAGTGGCTAGTAAAGCACTTGACTAAATGCTACTAAAAAAATGTATGAAGAAACCTAACCAATCGCATTTCCAGGGAAATGTAGATCAGGTGGCAATAAAGCCCCCAGTTTTCAGCCTTGTATCACTAAGACTCTAAATCCAGCCTTTTTTAATTGTCAAGTGATTAAAGAAAATTGGGAAATCACAAGTTTTCAACCAGGCTTACTCAGAGGCACTTTTAATTGTGAGAGGTTTCCTAAGGCAGCAGAAAATTTTCTTTTGAAGAGTTTACAGCTGTCTGTGCATGTACATCATCAGCACTTCTCTACATTTGGGTATGAAGAGAAAGTTGACAAATTCTGTGTCAGAATAAATATAATTTTTCTTTCTCCAAAGATATTATTTTTTATCTCTAGTTGATTGGGTAATTAAGAGTGATGAATGCCAGACACGGACGGTTCTGCTAAACCAGTACACTCTTGTTGAGTGACACATAAATGATGAAATGGCTTTTTGATTTAATAGGTAGGTATGTCTTATTAGCAAGTAATGCTCAGCACAGATAAAAATATTTGGCTTCAGCTTAATGTTAACTTTCCTCTGGTGAATGTTGTCCATTTCAATAGATAATAAAAGATAAAAGGAGCACTAAAAAAATTCATTTCTTTGTTAATTTACTTAAATATTTGTTGAGTATCTGCTGTATATACTACGAATTGTACTAACTACTAGAAATAAAATGGTAAACAAAATAAACAACTGCTAATATTTTGTAGTTTATAATATACTGAGGAACAAGTGAACAATTATAATAAATGATAAGTTATTTAGAAGGTTAGCAAATCAGAAAGGCACCTAACTGTATTCAGATCGTTAAAAGGTTTCCTGAAGTAAGTGACACCAATCTGATCCCTTGAGAAAGGGAAATAGAAAGGTAAAGAACAGATTTGATAGCATGTACCAGGCATACACCACTGAAGGGTTTACACCACTGAAGGGTACAAGTGAAATATCCCAGAGAGCGAACGATGGATCGTGAAATTGTGGAACTTATGTGCAATGCAGAATCACTCAACAATGAAATCAACGTCATCAGGCCCGTAGCTGCATAATGAGTGGATTTAGGTACGATGATTCTAAGTGATATAAGTCACACAGAAGAAGAAACATCATAAGATATCTCTAATACAGGGAATGGAAACGTGGCTACACGTGAACTGAATTACAAAACAGAAGAGAGTCTCTCATTTGGAAAACAAACTTATGCTTGCGTAAGGGGAAAGGTGAGTGGGGGTGCTGCATAAAAGCAGAGATTGAAATTAGCACAGATACTGTTCCATAAGCCAAATATGTAATAGAGAAGACCTACTCCTTGATCCGCGAAATGGACTCAACACCTCATATTCAATGCATAGGGATATGCCCGAATGGTAGGAATCTTGAAACCTATGTATTTATGTCTCCGTAAGAGAAGCAGGTGTCGGTAGAGCGCCATAAAAGCAGCAGTGAAATTCAGCTAATCCCATTATAAAAATAAATGTCAACAACAAAACACAAGGACAGTGATATAGAGAGACATACTTACAGAATTCATTCAGGGCTTGTGATGAAACCTGGATTTACCACATCTACACACACAGCTGTGAGAGACATAAGGCTGGACACTTGAGGCAGATTTGATAGCATGTACCAGGCATACACCACTGAAGGGTTTAAATCCTACATGATTGTATTTGCACTTTGATATTCTCACCTTGTTTTAAGAGTAGGACATGAATGGGCGATGCTAGTAGAAATTGGAAAGGAGAGAGTGTCACTGACCAGATGGTCCTTGCATTAGTCCATGAAAATGATGATAGTGACCTGGGTTAGGGCAGTGCCAATGAAGGGGGTGGGTTATTGGACAGGAAAGGTATTTTGAAGTTAGAGCTATAGGGCTTGGTTCTTGATTAAGTGAGGGCACTGAGGGAGGTGAAGGAGGACTCCAAAATGCTGCTCTGATTTCTGACTTGAGAAAATGGGTTGGGATTGTGTCTTTTGTTTGAGAGAGTGAATCTCAGAGGAGAAACTGAATATGATCATATGAGTCCTCCCCTCCCCCTCCATTTTCCTCCCGTCCCTTCCCCTTCTCTTCCTTCCCACCCTCCCTCCCTCCTTCCATCCATCCTCCATCTGTGAATTTTTAGTTTAAAATTTCCTACCCCTTGAAGTCACTGTCTTCTGTGAAGCCCCAAATTATTTTGACAAGGAAAAGTCACTTTAACTTCTGTACTTAGAGCTAATGCGTGGGTAAAAATAACAACAGCCTATCACCTTGCCAAGCCATTTCAGATAGACTTAAGTGCTTAATCAAAGGAGACAGAACATTGATGTACTTAAGGACAATTGCCAAGAGTAGTTTTCGACCTTATTTAAAGACTGAAGATGCAGCTAGGCAAATTATTCAGTGCAAAATAAAAGTAATCAAGGAAAGTGTATCAAAGGGAAATTATAGACTGCCATGTAAATATAGTTTTTACAGATTTTTACCTTGAGTACTGAAAATTCAGAAAGGAGTTTTTGTTTTTGCAGTGCAGCTCTGCAAATGGGGGAAGTACAACTTAAAATAGTGTCAACAATGAAAATAGTTGAAGTTACTGTCCTTTTTTTAATCTGAGAAGACAGAGTTAAATCTATTTAAAGTGGGACTCCATTGAGGGACTCAAATGGTGATCCTGGTCTCTTCCTCGTCTCATCTCTCACATCTCAGTTCTCGTTCTTATTGACTCTGGTTTGCGTTGGCTCTTCTCTCCTGATGCAGATGGTTGTCTCTGGGAGGGACAAAAGTGTGATGGTGATGGTTAGCATTACCTCAGCTACTGTCCACAGAGGAGTGAGAGAGCACTTTGCTCCCAGCGATCATATATAAAACCCCAGAAGATTTAATTGGTCTGGCTTGGGTCATGGCTCCAACACTTATTTGGCAATTGCAGTCAGGGGGGTAGGGAACTGTGGCAGTGCACCAGAATTATCTTGTGTCAAGTAGTTCTCCCAAAGAAATGAGGACAGGATGTCTGCTGTTTCCAATGAAGGGGATGCAGAATACCAGGCAGACTAAAACAACCGTGTCCCATATTTTCACTGTAAACATCTTCGCCACAAGCAGTCTTACCCCACAACCGACTGGCTCTAAGGCAGCATAAAAGATAAAATAGCTGTAATTCACAACAGTCTTCAAGAACATTAGTTATCTATACTTTAGCTAATCTAGATACAACAACAGCTTGTTCTGTAATGCCATCTTTACCAAATTTATCATACAAAGTTAGAAGTTGGAGGCAAAAGAAGAATCGGGCTTCTCCTACTCCTCAAAAGAGAATGGTGACCTGATTCCTGATGAGTACGTTTCTTGAAAATGAACATTTTTTGCTTTTTGGTGGTGGAGAATTTTGGTATTTGGCACAGAATCGGCTTAGTTGAGCTGGTAAAAAAAAATAAGGACTGGGCATGTGATGGAAGATTTAAATGTAGTCTAGATATTTATGTTATGTGTTACATGTATTGTGTTACATGTATTGATAAGAAATAGTTATGTGTTACATGTATTGATAAGAAATAGCAGTATTCCCTCCTGTTTGTTTTTTACTTCCAAAGAAATCTGAAGAGACTTATAGCAGATTTTTTTTTTACATTATAAAGAACTTATATCTGACATTAGATCCTGTGTCCCTAATGGTCAACTTTTAGAAAGGAAGAATCATTGCTTCTCTAAGATATACCTGAATACAACTATAACCATGAATCTACACACATTTTAAATGTATTAAAATATTTTTTTGTATTTTCATTTTGCACAATAAAATCTTTAAAAAATTTATCCATGCTTCATTATCTCCTTTTTATCTTTCTTGTTATGTTCTTTTTATCTTTCAGGACAGAATTGTCTTATGCCCAGTTAGTTGTGTGGCGAAACTACTTGTGGCAAAAATTCTTACGTGGAAAATACCTAGAATGTAAAATAACACATGTCCATTCCATCTCTATGAAATACTTTGAAAATTTGCTTCAATTTTCACTGTAAATTACCAGATGATTTAATCGTCTCAATGCCAAACCATTGGCTTAACTAGACAACTAAAAGAAATTGACCAGTAAAAAAATTATTTAACTTACTACACGTTATTAAAGAAAATGTCTCAGAAAAGGCTTCATGACTTAAGGCTTTGTTCCCCTTATAATCTGAAGAAGAATTCTAGTTATTGTAGTTATTTATTGTCACTGGCATTTTCTTTTTTAAATTTTGTTAGGAAGTGACTTGATGCCTTAACTTTAGCTGGACAGTCCTTTGCTGCCTGTTGCATAGTCTAGAGCTGAGTAATCTTCTTACTCTGCTGTGTCTCTGCTCTTGTGAACTACAGACATCTTCCTATAACACTTGTTTAAAAATATGACTTCTCATCTATTCTCTCAAATTCAGCCAGCACTAAGTTGCCATATTTTTTTGTTTGTTTCTGAAAAAAAAAACAGGTATTCTTGCTTTTTCTGACCTGATGGTTTCAATTTGTCTATTAATAAATGAAGACACTAGGAAAACTCAAGGAAGGAGATGTGTTTTTCTTACGGTTGTAGGTTTTTTTTTTTTTTTACTATCAGGTCCCCAACTACCCTGGAAGTTAGAACAAGCATCTGTGTGCCAAGAAATACAAAGCTGAATTGTGCATTATTTATTTTTTTCATCTATCAAGAAAAAGAGACAATGTATTTGGTTTTTTCAACATTTCCCCTGCCGCAAATTACCCAAGGAATCATTTTCCTAAATTTATTTTCATAATTGAGGATTCTGTTGATTCCAATGTAAATGCCCTTGAACATATCAAATTTGTTGGTGAACCTTTCACTTTTGCCAACTAAGCCTCAGAGCTGGAAAATTCTGACTGCTTTTCTATAATAAAAGCTTGGCTACTCTGGGAAAAATATCTCACCATTAATGTAAAGATACCTGGATATGCACAGTATATCTTATGTTTTCTTATTATGGATTCACATTTCACCAAAAGAAATGGTGCTAGCATGTCATTTAAACTAAAATGCTCACATTATGAGATTCATGGCTCTACTTAGAGCTAGATCGTCTCTTATTGGATTATTCTGACTTTTCTTAAACCTATTACTTTACAAATGGCTCCCGTGCTTGTCCAATTTGCTAGGCTACTGCACATTGCCTTGACAACTCAAGGGAAGACTCTTCCATCACTATGGAAACAAGTCAATATAAACATCTTCACATTTTATTTATAGACTAGGTAATGTAATGGGCATCATGAACACTTGATATGATCTGAAATGAAATATGGTAGATGCTTTTTGTTTTTAATTAATAGGATTAATGGTTGACACTGACATACAGCAACTTGTCGCAGCTGGTGGGGTAAAACTTCAATTGTCACTTTATTTTATGTGTTACTTTAATTTACAGGTTTTGTTTTCTCATTGTTCAAGGTTCACATCTAAACCTGTGATACAAAACCTAACAGATGGCACTAACACGAAAAGGGCACTTATGGACACTTTCACCAGAGAGAGAAGTACTCAAATACCTGTAAACTGTCACAGCAATTTCTATCTTCTAAATTGGAAGAAGGAATGAGTAATTCACCCCTTCATAGATTTTATAGTGTAGTAGGAAGAACACAGGATTTGAGCTGGATGCTAATCAGTTAAAAGATTTGGGGAAGTCACTTCATTTTGTTTTAGCTTTCCTGTCTATAAAATGGGTATAATAACATTTCTCTGCTGGATTATTGTAAGGATTACAAGTAATCTGAAAAAAAATGTATGGCCCAGTGACCAAAAAATAGGTTTATTGTTATTATGTGTGACTTTTAAAATATTTAAGTGATTACCAATCTTCCCTAAATATGCAGCTCTCATTGGCCATATTGATAGATTTTGCAGCCATCTTACTAAATTCACTGATTTGGTGGAGATGGAACGTACAATGTTATATTTCTCATTTAAAAAATCTCAAATAGGGCTTCCCTGGTGGCGCAGTGGTTGAGAGTCTGCCTGCCGATTCAGGGGACACGGGTTCGTGTCCCGGTCCGGAAAGATCCCACAGGCCGCGGAGCGGCCGGGCCCGTGAGCCATGGCCGCTGAGCCTGCGTGTCCGGAGCCTGTGCTCCGCAACGGGAGAGGCCACAACAGTGAGAGGCCCGCGTACCACAAAAAAAAAAAAAAAAAAAATCTCAAATATAAATTCAAATGGTATCCTATAAATAAAAGGACAAGTAATACATTTGAACAATTATTAGTTACTTATTTATGTGCTTGTTTTTAATTACAGAATCTATCATATAATCTTGCCACTCCAAGTAAGGAGAGCTTAAGTGCTTAACTTCATTGATTTCTGGAAAATAATATTCATCATAATTGTTATTATTTAAGACTTTTGTCCCCTGTGAGTTTGGCAAAATCTGGAGGACCTAAATATCTTTCCAGTGTATGTGTGTATGTGTTCTTAAATATGACATCAATATTTCTTGCAGCTAAATTAATTTTAAATAAAAGGTCTCTTTCTTCTTTAACAAGTAAGAGATCAAAAACATCAGCTCCTTGATATCAGAAGATATGTATACTAAGGTACACCACTTATCGTGGGAAGTTTGATGATAACCATTTCACAGAGCCAATTACTGGTTTAATTTTCACCCTGCATGAAAAGTTTCCCTTGGTTTTAATTCAGTTTCAAAGGTTTGGTATTATATCCTGAAATCGTAAGTTTATGTATCTTTGGATAAATAAATATACTCTCCTTGTTCATCAAATGTTTTCCTAGAATACCTGTTTTCAAAGTACTCTGACGGTAAATGTGAAAATACCTGAGTTTATACAAATATACTTAAGTCTTTGTCCTTTGCTTTCAAAAAAGATCCTCATCTAACAGCTAGATTACATAAAGGCAAAAAAGCCTGCTAGCTACATAGACACGTATCTTTGCTTAAAATAAGCATTTCCTTTTATGTTTCTGTTTTATTTTATTTACTAAAATAAGAATTAAATTTTGGCAGATTGGAGGATGTCTTCACTAACATAAAGGATGTAAACTCTATCTCAAGGAAAAAGAAATTAGCTGTGGGGAGGGGACCTTGATGTCATTTTGGTAAGCTCTTAAGGTTCTTTTGGGTTCTATTTCTATGAATTTACATGAAATTGTTCATTAATAAACAATTTCTCCCTAACTTCCCCTAGCATATAAAAAGAATTACGCCAAAAAAATGCAAAGGGGCTTTACCTTGTGCAAATCGCTAAAAGGTTGGTTTCCTAGAATTAAGCTTAGTTTTTAACAAAGGAATTTAATTAAAAATAAATGAGTGGGAGAGGAAGTGACATGTTATTCATAAAAAATAAAATTATAAAATAACCCAGTAGTATTTACCTTTCTACATTTACCCTTTTATATTAAAGGAATGCATATTGAACTGAGAAACACTGATACAAGTGGTTAAGTAAAGGTAATGAAGTAGACTGAGGAGGAACTCTAATAATACTAAAATATACACACAGATACATGCACACAAATAAGCAGCTGCATTACTGTTTCATTCATACGGCCTACAATTTCAGACTTGTATTCATATTCAACAAATTCCTGTGGAAAGATCCATCGTGGAAAGTGGAATGGTATGTCTTCCATTTAAGCTTATCTGCAAACTATCTGAAAAAGCAAGGATTGTTTGACCATGTGCAAAGCAAAGCATTGAGAATTTCAGCTTATTCTAATGTTACGTTAACAGGTCACCCTCCTGTTTTAGAGAAGTCAGCTAGCTTACATGTGTGGTGGTAGATTGTGCTACTTGTTCACAATTCCCCTTTCTTCTCTGCCCTTGGTAGGGTTTGCCATGCACAGTGCACCTCCTCATCCCACTGGCTCTTGGCTTGATCTTAGGACTTGCTCTGACAAATGGAGGGTGTAGAATTGATAATGTGCTTCCTAAGCATGGACTCATAAGGCAGTGTGGGCTTCTGCTCCCCTTTCTTGTATTTCTGCTATGACATCATCACATCACAGATAGGAGAGACTCTTTCCCCTAGGTCATGGAATGAAAGGACATGTGGAACACTCCTGTACCCAACCCACAGCCTGGGACAGACACACTGCAGCTGACCCCTAGACACCTGAATGAGAAGTAAATGATCCTTGTTTTAAGCCTGAAAGTTGGGGTTTGTTTGTTGTAAGCATAACAGGAAAAGCTGACTAATACAAGTGACCATGAATAAATTCAGAGTAAAAGTTCAATAGAGATGACATTGTAGAACGTGATGGAGTTTACCTATAAGTGGGGCTAAGACCTTAGCATCAAGGTCTTAGCACTAAGAAGACCTGACAGCAGATGGTGGAGCTCCCACCATCGGGCAAGTACGGGGACTGGAAACTCATCCTTGGAAGGGCCAGAGCATGGAGTTTGGAGGCCTAGTTAGAAGAATTATGATCTTGAACAGATTATCAGGACTAGAGTTTTTTTGGGTTTTTTTGTTTTATTTTGTTTTTTTTTGCGGTACGCGAGCCTCTCACTGTTGTGGCCTCTCCCGTTGCGGAGCACAGGCTCCGGACGCGCAGGCTCAGTGCCCATGGCTCATGGGCTCAGCCGCTCCGCGGCAATGTGGGATCTTCCCAGACCGGGGCACGAACCCGTGTCCCCTGCATCAGCAGGCGGACTCTCAACCACTGCGCCACCAGGGAAGCCCAAGACTAGCGTTTTAACAGAACAAAGAATATAAGGAAGCAGTGACTACAAATGAAGTGGTAGATCAGGAGAAAACCAGCAGCAAGACAAATGGTTTGCTGAGTCCCTGAGTGGTTGAGCTGTTTCTTCCTTTTAAATTCTTCTTGTAGTGAGGCTTGATTATAGTAACAGGTCTAGTGGTCCCAGATACTGAAATAGCATGAGTCAGAGGAACAAGGCAGGGCCTGGTATCAGAGACCTGGATCACTTCAACATGAGTCATCCTCATAATAAGCTGACCGAATCTGAAAGGATCTTTTCAGGATGGGGCTTGAGGGAGTGATAAACACACCCATGGGACCTGTAAGAAAAAACCAAATAGCTAATCTAAAGTGAAATGAGTGTGCTGCCAGCTTTCCATGACAGATAGTAGAACAGTAGGGTGGTCCCTTCCTTGTGTTAAGTAATCATTGTGTTGGCACAAGTTAAATAAGCAAGAATTTTTCTTAAAGAATTGTGAAAATTCATTTTCCTTTCATAAAGGCTACGTTTGGGTTTCAGGATTTTCAAAGACAGGACTGTGCTCTCTCCTGCAGTGGCCTGCTTCAGGTCTGTTTCCCCATCTCTTTATAAGGGTTTCCCCATCTCTTTATAAGAGACATGCCACTCTCATGCTCCAGGATGGTTAGTTGTCTCCCCATCCCTGCAGTATAAACTTGAGATTTCTATAATCTGACCCAAACCTGATTACCTTTCCAAATCCATTTCACATGACTCCTTGCTTTGAAACCACTCTTTCAAACAGAACTGGTCTTATTTAGTATACTGAACTTTATGATTAGCGGCGCTGGGCTTAAAGCATCCTTCCTCACTTAATAGCTGTGTGGCCTGGGCCAATCTTTATTCTAGCTGTGCACCAGTTTCTCTGTGAATATAAATATTGCTTGAAATGTTAAATGAGATGTTTAAAAGAAAGGAGTATTCAGAAGAAAGACCAATGTATTTTTGTTTTACGTATTCTTTTTTTTTTTTTTTTTTTTTTTTTTTTGTATGCTCCTTCTGCAAAGAATAGTTTTTGCATTTTAGACAGTTGTAAAAAAAAAAAAGCAAATAAGAATATGTAACAGAGACTATATGTATCCCATAAAGCCATAAAGCCTAAAATATTTACTATCTGGCCCTTTACAGAAAGTTTGCCAGCCCTTGTAAAGGCTTTCCTGTCTATTCCTGCTGGCCTCTCACTGTTGTGGCCTCTCCCGTTGCGGAGCACAGGCTCCGGACGCGCAGGCTCCGCGGCCATGGCTCACGGGCCCAGCTGCTCCGCGGCATGTGGGATCTTCCCAGACCGGGGCACGAACCCGTGTCCCCTGCATCGGCAGGCGGACTCTCAACCACTGCGCCACCTGGGAAGCCCTGTTTTACGTATTCTTGATAAATAATGTGTGTATTTTTGCTTCTCTGCTATTCCTGTTGCCTGAATCTTCTACTCTTTCGTTTTCTCTGTGTAAGTCTTATGGTTCTTTAAAACTTACATCAAATTCTACCTCTGCTGAGAATTTCTTTCAGACTTTCAGCTTGCGATGATCTATTCCTTCTCTTGAAATATACCTGTCATTTAGGGTGGTTGCCCTGTATTACCGTTTATTTTTAAAATGTGTATTTTGTGTTTCAAACCAGATGCAAAGCTTTGCAGGGCACAGACAACAGACTATAAAATTTTATATATTCCTTACTTTGGGCAGAGCCTTATTTATTGAAGGCATCCACAAATAGTAGAATCTTAGAGGGTTACAAGGGACTTTATAAAAGTCATAGAGTCTAACTTCTTGTGTGATGGTATGGTGATGATGACAGTGATGATGAAAATGATAAATTATGATTGAACTAAAAACCAAATATAAAAAATATATATGTATTTACTTATATATTTACTTATAAACCTTAAGTTGGTCTTATTATTTTTAATATTTTTCATTTTCTGCAGGTGTATTACTTAATGCATGTAAGTATATAATAGGAAAATGCAGAAATATATAAGATCATGCTCTTGATATAAAGATTCATACATACTTTTAATTTCACATTATTTTTAGTTTATATTTTTTTCATAAGCAATATTGATCAGTATATTCTCTCATGATATATAATGAGAAGACAGTTTCTGTAGCATTATCAATGTATAGCATTAAAGATGAAATAGCAAGAGAATTTAAAACTGAATCTAGACCAAGGTCAGGAAATGTTTTCTCTAAAGGGCCAGATAATAAATACCTTAATCTTTACAGTCTCTCTGGCAACTAGTCAATTCTGCATTGTTACACAAAAGTAGCCATAGACTAGGTAAATGAATGAGCATGGAATGTTCCAATAAAACTTTATTCACAAAAATAGGCATGGCTTGTGATCCACAGTGTGTCCAGCTCTGATAGATTATATCATCTAAATCAGTACATTAGTTTCTATTTGTAGTGAGCCACCAGTTTTCCAGTTTTTCAGCAGACATGTTTTATTCTATAAATCAACTCTCAAAATAAAATCCCTAGTGTGTATTTGAGAGATCTTCCCTAAGCCGTCTAATAAAAATTTGGTTCTGTTTTTTTTAATGATTAAAGTCTGTTATAGAGAGAATCCTGAGATATTTTGCCAGCTTTCCATTTATATTTTGCTTAAATTTGATAAAATTTTAAAAACTTGTGGACTTTTATAAAGGTTATTTTTATGTATATAAAATAGTACATTTTCAGTTCAACCCCAAGCATCTGTTTGAGCCATTATATGACTACTTTTATGCCAATATCTCAATAAAGTATTTATTTCTTTCCTATTCCTTAAGATTAGATTTCTTTAGAAATACTGTCAAAATACAGTCAAGCTGTGAAGTTCCAATTTTCTGTTTGTGTAATGTAACTTGAGGCAGTTTCCTAGGGAAGTGGCCTCTTTTCAAGAGTCATTTTTTTCTAATGCTTTCACAGTATTATATTTCATCTCTGAAATAAGGGTGTATTTTATAATCAATGTGATAAAAAAATCATCTTATTTTAATACAAAGTTTTATTTTTCTTAATGGTAGGAAAATAATGGGCCGCCTTACAAGAAAGCAGTGATTCAATGCAATACAGTAGTAGTGCATGAACTTTATACCTGGGAGCACAATGGAGGTACTCAGGTGGCAGATTGGGAAGCCAGTGTTAAAGAACAAAGCCTGCAATGAGATCAACGTGGCCCGTGGTCCAGCTGAGATGGCTAGGCAGATTAACACTCTTGATGGGACCACTAACTTAGCAACTCTTTGTTCCCCTCTCTTAAAATCCCTTTTTTTCATACATTGGTTATTGGTATTCATGTCCTCTTTGCCATCCTCTCCATCTAAGAGCGTCAGTCATCCTTTTCTACTTCCTCTTTCTTACCAGGTTGTGTCAGCCGTGAGGCTCCATGATGATATTTATGAAATGTTTCTCATTATGGCCCTTTCCTCCTTTCCTGGTTAGATCTCCATCATCCTAGGTTAGCTCTTTGTTATTGTTCAGCTGACTGATAACTGTCAACTTATTATCTTAATATCTCCAGTATCTCTTTCCTAAAATTCATATACTTAAAAAATACCAGGAATATCCTTTTAAAAAATAAATCTGTTCATCCCCCTCTTTCTAAATCTTTTGGGGGAGCCCTCACTATCTACAGGGTAAATCTAAACTTCTGAACTTGTTGGCTAAGGCCTTTTGCAATTGGACCCTAATGGGCTTAGAATATGAGGGTCACGTGGCAATAGCTCAGTAAGTTTTAGTGATCATTATGATTAGTATTGTACTTAAACATTGTTTTCTAATTATATGTTTATACAATGAATCAATCAGGATCCAGTTAGGAGACAGGAACTACATTAGTTATTTGAAGAAAACACTGTAGTTTATACATTTATACTAGTTTATACATTTATACTAGTCATACATTTGTAAACTGGGTAAATAAAAGGGTAAAAAGAAAACTGAGGAATCATAGAGATAGCACTGCAGGAAGCATCTGCTACTTAGGGCTACGGGAAAAAATGGAACAAGTTGTAATTATTAAAACTTAGACACTTGGAGGAGATCCTCTTTTGGGCTGAAACTTGGACATCTGGGAAGAGGGTGCTGCTTGACTGGTGTAAGGCTGGATTCTGGGAGTGTTAAAACTGCACCCTGGATTAAAATGCTACTATGGGAATGACCTGCTGTTGCCGGGGTAAAGAAGGATTGCTGTGGTGACATGCACCTGAACCTGAGACTGAGAGCCCATTGTTTACAAATGGGAGAAGCAAGCTCCTTTTTCCTCTTCCAGCCTTGGTGTACCTCTGTAGCTCCCCCTGTTGGCAGAGCCTAATGTTGGTACCACCCGGCAAGGTAGAAAGGTGGTTTGCAGAGCTCCAGATCCGGCGTGACAAAGGCAGTACGGAAGGGTGGGTGAAGCTAAGAGGTAAACACTCACCAGTTGGCACAGTCCGCCTCTTCAGCTACATGTCATCTATCCTCACCCTTCTCACAAACTGAACTTTCATACAAAAAACAACTCCATGTTTCTACCTAATAATATGCAAATATCCTTTATGCAAGTGAAGATGTTTTCACCCTTTTCCAAACCAAGTGAGCAGAGAGGCATGGTCCTCACATCTGTGTTCATCTCTGTGCCATGTTAATTGCTACTCAAATTCAGTCATAGGCCAGTCTGAATATTCTGTAATCTCAATACTAAATTTCAAAGTTAACCTCCAACAAAATTTGTATAAAATAATAAGAATTTGCATTAAAGAATTTTCCATTTATGCCACTTCCTATTTAAAAATATTTTTTTCAAAAATGGACACTGATTTTAAAACA
>NW_006779398.1:1225507-1230964 GCF_000442215.2 Lipotes vexillifer | reverse complement strand
CTTTCCCTTGAGCAAATAAGTGGTAAATATTATTAATAGATTTTGTAATATTGGACTATTTTTGGCCATTTCTGGTTAAGAATCCACTTAGTCATTGTGTAGTATTCTTTCAATATCCTGCTAGGTTCTATTTGTTAACATTTCATTTAGGGCTTTTGCATCTGTATTCAATAAGACTACTCTGTAGTTTTCTTTTTTATCTTTCTTGAGGGGTCTTTGATAGAAGTATAAACTGGGCCCCTTAAAAATGTAGGTTACCTTTTTTTTCTGTGCTGTATAACAGATTAAATAATATGGTGGCTGCTACTTCATAATTGGTCCATTTTAACCATGAAACTCTCTAGTCCTGGCATCTGTTTAAATTTGGGAGTTTATATTCATAGGAACTCATCTGTTACATCCAGTTTTTCACATTTATTTAAGAGTTGAGAAAAGTAGTTTAATATATTCTTTTAATTTCTTTAGTGTTTGTAGCTATTTTCTCCTCTTATTTTGTATATTTGAAATGCTCGCTTTAATTTTATTAGGCTGGCTAACATTTATTTTTTTTTCCTCAAAGATTTAGTTCATTGATTATTTTTACAGTTGTCTGTTTTCTAATTGATTAATTTATATTTTAACTTATTTAGTTTCTTATTCTTCTTTCAGGTTATGTTGTTTTTATATTTCTACCTTCTCGAGTTAAATGATAAATTCATGATTTTCATTCTTTATTAATAATAAAAATCAATTAATTACTAAGAAAATAATTATTATAAGCTGGATTTTAATTTTTTTGACCACTACTTTGGCTATATGGTATAGATTCCTTTATATTAATTTTCATGATCATATTTTTCCTGATATACTATAAACTTAGTTTTGATTTTCTTTTTGGATGCAAGAGTAGATTAATAGAACATCTTAAGATTTGAAGATGATTGAGTTGTTTTGTCTTGTTTTTTAAAATTTTTAGTTTAATTAAATTTGGTCTGATTTATTTAAATTTTATTAAATTTAAATTCGATTTAAATTTTATTAAATTTAAATAAATTTATTTAAATTAAATAATTTATTTATTTAAATTTAAATTTAATTATACCTAGTGTTTTTATATCTAGTTTAATCATTTTCCTGTATTAGGTCTAGGTTTTCTTTGGCTATAAGTGTGTGTGTGTGTTTTACATGCTATACAGATGTGTTTATATATATATATATATGTATATATATATATATATATATATATATATAAAACGTGTGTGGATAGATAGGTAATACATAACACTTAAAAGAACATATAGGCTGTAATTAGGATATATAATCTGATATACTAGCGACATTATTATTTTATTAGTATCTTTATTTTAGCTTTTAACCTTAACTTTGTAATTAATTTTGATGTGTCTTGGGCTGAAAGACTTTAATTTTGTCTTAGATGAAAAATCAAATTTCAAAGGTTATATCAGATTCATAAGGTGTTTGGTGATAGCTTTTTGCTGATGTGCAATATTAAGATCATCACCTACTTCACTGATAATGGTTAAATTATGTAACACATCATCACATTCTGTATAAATTGTGCTCTTCCAAAATTCTAAATTTTTCAGTTGACTTTTTATCTGCCACTGAAAAATACTTTGATTTCTTCTTGTATGGAAATATTAAGATCATTAAAATACCAGAGAGACGTATAAGTCAGTCTGGCTGAGCACTTCACACATTTAAAACGTTGAGAGTAAACTGTTTTTCATCCTATAGAAACCTTGAGTTTATTTTCTAATTTCTAAAATACCTTTTTCCCTTGATAATCATTATATATCAGGATATAAGTTGTTCATGATTAGTAGACTGATAGTTTTATAGAGAGAAAAACCTTGAACTTAATACACTAACTCTTATCTACTTCATAAATTTTATTATGCTACTGGGCACATTGTTGAGTTCTACTGACATCATTTTTATACAACAATTTCTCAAAATGAAGGAAGCAATGTAGTAATTTATATTCAAACCTTAATTTTGTTGCTACTCCAGAATATGTTCCTGTCACTGCAACTGTGTCATCAGAATGTGCTACTACTCAAAATTAAGATAACATTTGTTGACAGTGCAATCTTTTATAGTTTATAAAGTTCAGATCTAGCTGTATTTATCAACAATGAACTGAAAAAACATAATTTTTCCTTCATAGCACCAACATGTTCAGGTTACCCATGTATTAAAAATAATTGCCATGTTAGCAATTATGTCGGTGTATTTGTCAAAGGGCTATGAAAAAAAATCTTTGATAGTTTATTAGTTTTATGACTTGGTTTGACACATAATTCATTAGATCCTGGAGCTATGTTGTCACTGGAAAGTGGTGCTTAATTCTTTGCCCAGACTTAGCCAATATTTGGAACAGTCTCTTACTATTGTAATCTTTAACCAATTGTGTCAGCCATTTCACATGGCTATTTAATCTTAGCAAATCTTAGTGCTACTTTAAAAGAAGCTTAGAGAGGACTAATATTTATATGTGGAATATTAAGCATCTGCTTTTGTAAAATTGTTAATCAATATCCCTCCTTTTGAAGTATTCTTTGTTTTCAACTTATTTCCTTATGTTTTATATGTAAGTCTCCTTAAATTTTGAGGATTGCATTTTTTTATTAGCCAGTGTACTGCCATAAAGAACATACTGTTGTTTTAGTATTTCATCATCAAATAAAGCTACAAAGCTGAATGAAATATATGAGGAATCATATATCTGAGTAAAAATAACATTTAGTTTTTACTTGTTGGAATAATTTTCATCACCAACATTTGATTTATGACTCCTGCCACATCCAGAAAATGTGTTTTTCTTAATAAAAAGGTAAATGAAAATTTGTCATAGCCATGAGAGTTAAAACTTAAATTAGGGAAATTCTATTTATATTATTATCTGATAGTTTTGAATCATAAATTTAAAAATAGGTTTGACTTAAAATGACTGTAAAGGATATGTTTTAATATATAAATGCTGACATTTTAAATATTTTTTTTAACTTCTGGGTCATAGTTGGGAAACTAATCTTAAAATATCACTTGTCAAAAACATTAAGAATACAACTACTGTATGATCAAGCAATCCCAGTTCTGTGTATATATCGGAAGGAAATAAAATCACTATCTCAAAGAGATATCTGCACCCAGCATGTTCATTGCTGCATTATGTACAATAGCAAAGACATAGGAACAACCTAAGTGCCCATCAACAGATGATTGGATAAAGAAAATGTGATATATATAATATATATGTTACTCATCCATATATATCATCCAGCCATAAAAAAAGAAGGAAATCTTGCCTTTTGAGACAACATGGATAGAACTTGAGGACATTTTGCTAAGTGACTTAAGCCAGACAGAGAAAGACAAATACTGTATGTTCTCACTTATATGTGGAATATAAAAAAAAAATCAAACTCTAGAGGGTAGAATAGTGGTTGGCAGGGGGATAGGGGATGGAGGAAATGGAGAGATGTTGAACAAAGGTTACAAATTTCCAGCTATAAGAGGAATTAGTTCTGGATAGCGAACGTACAGCTGGGTAACTACAATGAATAACACTGTATTATATACTTGAAAGTTGTTAAGAGAGTAGAACTTAAAAGTTATCACCTCACACACACACAAAAATGGTAATTTTGTGAGGGGATATAGGTGTTTACTAACCTTATTGTGGTAATGATTTCACAATATATACATGTATCAAATCATCACATTGTACACCTTAAATTTATATGTCAGTAATTATCTCAATACAGTCGGAAAAAATAGCACTTATTGAAACAGGATCTTATTTTTCATGACTAGTATGCAACTCAGGAGGCATGAGGCTCATCACATGACCTTGAGCAGCTGAACCAGGCTATATACCCTTCCCAAATAGACGAGTCTACCAGTCACTCATTTGGATGTCATAGCAAGTTTGATTTGCTATAAAAATTTCAGAACACTTTAACTTTCAATTTTTTGTATCTTTCCACATCCCACACCATTCCCAGTGAATTCATTTCCTAGGGCTGCTGTATAACAACACATGTACTACAAACTGGGTGCCTTAAAACAACAGAAATTTGTTCTCTCACAGTTCTGGAAGCTAGAAGTCTGAAATCAAGGTGCAGGCAGCGGCACGCTCTCTCCGTGAATGCACTAGAGGAAGCTCCATTCATGCCTCCACCGGCTTGAGGTGGTTGCTGGCAATCCCTGGCATTCCTCTCTTGTAGATGTCTCACTCCAATCTCTGCCTCTGTCTTCACTTGGTCATCTTCCTTCTCTGTGTGTCTGTTTCTGTGTCTCTGCTCTTTTTACAAGGACAACAGTCTTATTGGATTTAGGGCCCACCCTAATCCAGTATGACCTCATCTTAATTATAACTGCAAAGATCTAATTTCCAAATAAGGCCACATTCTGAGGTTCCAGGAGTGACATGAAGTTCGGGGGAGGGAGACACTATTCAACACAGTAGACCCAGTACATCCAACATCCAACTGTGTATCTCCTCCTTTGCTTACAAAGATGTTTTGCTCTTTTCATCAAGCATCCTAAGGCCTGTTGTATTTATATTTGTCTGTACCCTTTTACCTTCATTCCCATGGTGCACTTGGATTTCCCTTCTGGATAGATGATGGAAGAGAAGAGCTCAAAGGTGCAGGAAGGGCTACAGGGAAGTAAGGTGTGCTCTAGAGGAGTTAAGAAAAATTCCCTTTAAGTTAGCAAATCATTTCCCTGTTGTTGTGTTTCATTTCTTTTGGTCAGTATATACCCTGCTCTGAAGCTAGGTCCCGAGAGGGAGAAGAGGTAAAGACCGACGACAGGTCCCTGGGCACCATCTGTCCTATGCTATGTACTATACCACACTGAGATTCAAAAATACATCTTGACATTCATCTCCATCAATGAGGAGGTTAGTGAAAATTCATTCTATTCTTCAAAATGGTCACATGCTTTCATCTTTGCCTCTGTACTGTTGTCATGTAATTTTAGTGTCCTCAACCCCTTCAGCATCCCAGGCTCATATTTGCCATTAATATTTTCTCAATATTTAGAAAACCCACCCTTGCCGATTGTGTTCTCTAGGTTGATAATTATCAGCGCTTTCTATAAACTCCAGTTCTCAGCTCTTCTTGGTCTTTCTTCATACTATCTATTGTCCTATGTTCATGCAAGTTCACCTCAACCATGGTTATAACTGGGGTTTGGTTAGAGCAGAGGCAAAAGCAAAGGCAGGACAGGGCAGAGCCAGGGAATTTAGGCAAAACCAAAATCTTAAAAATGTTCTAAAAAAGTTGGGGGCTGGGCTTCCCTGGTGGCGCAGTGTTTGAGAGTCCGCCTGCCGATGCAGGGGACGTCGGTTTGTGCCCAGGTCCGGGAAGATCCCACATGCCGCGGAGCGGCTGGGCCCGTGAGCCATGGCCGCTGAGCCTGCACGTCTGGAGCCTGTGCTCCGCA
>NW_006779398.1:1224785-1225285 GCF_000442215.2 Lipotes vexillifer | reverse complement strand
AAAAAAAAAAAAAAAAAAAAAAAAAAAAAAAAAAAATTGGGAATATTCTATTTTCAGTGAACTTGCCTATGTCTATGTGTGGACAATATACTTAAGCTTCCAGAGGCTTTGTTTCTTTATTGTAGGGTGAGAGGACTGAGTAATTTGAGTGCTAATGTTCTGTGAAATAATAACATTCTATCATCCTAGGAGAGTTAAACTGGTGAAAAATCAGATAAATTTTGTTAGCGATTTTCTGACATCAAGGATTAAAGGCTAGAATTGGTTACTTGAGGAGACTGAAGAGCCCACACTGAAAGTCTTTGAAAACATAACCATCTCGTATGACTTAAGAAAAAGTCTACTTGAAGATGTCAGATTTTAAAAATAAAATCTCTGTGTTAAATTTTGCTATTTCATTCACTGCTTTAACCTCCTGTTCACTTTCAGTGTGATTATAGCTGGTCATATCTAGTCATAGTATTTATTATTAATATTAACATAACTGGGAACAGTATACT
>NW_006779398.1:1223618-1224775 GCF_000442215.2 Lipotes vexillifer | reverse complement strand
AGAGCGTCAGCATTTGTGATTGGCCTCTTCTGATTATGGTGGTGAGAAAACACCCTTTGGATAACTTCAAGGTTCTCATCTCAGCACTGGTCAATTAATGCCTAACTGGCGAATGTAGCTGAGTGCCAAAGCTCCTGGTACTAACAAGCCTGCTCCGAGAACACTACACGGAGTGTGGTTAGCTCAAACAATTCAAAAGGCAAATGTTTTCTTCTTTTTTCTTTTCCCCACTTGTCCTGTGTTCTCTGCCAGTCGACTCCCTGCTCACTTGCAAGCACATCAGATTTCATAAAAACATCGGTCTTTATCTCCACTTCCTCCTTGTTTTCTTGTTATCCCAGAGAGGTAAAATCAAGCAAATGATAATAAGCTGAAAAAAAATGATCAGAAAATAAAGCTTCCAAATTAAGAGCTGCTCCATGAGATTGGGTTCACTGTGTGTTTAAAGAAAGTCATGATTCATTAACTATAGCCTGTAACAATCAAATAAACAAAACCATGCTGTACAAGGCATCCATCAGCATGTTGAAGTGCATAAATCACTAACCATGTGACCCAGGGCTTAACCATTTGCCAAAACAGCTGTTTTCTCAGCTCAAATAATGAAGAGAAAAAACAGCTGAAGCCAATTAGTGGATAAGCATTCATTCCCAAATATCTGCAACAGTTGAGTGGTTTATATTGCAGGACAGATATGTTGTTATTCAGATCCAAGGAAGAAAGCTCCCCTTACAAAAAAAAAAAAAAAAATTGAAGGTTTTACATTAACCCTTGTTATTACTGGGCTCGCCTCCAAAGAGCAAGCAGAGAAACAAACAAACAAACAAACAAACAGCTAATTAAAATCTGGGGTACTTGAAAGCAATGCAGTGAATTATTTATTTAGGATTGTTTGTTTCTTTGCTCATAGAATATTTTAAGCATTCATGAGGACTAGGAATATGAACATAGGATTCTAATGCAAAGCAAAATATCTGATTTCAAACAAATTATGTTTACCAAAGAGAAATGATCTATCAAACAGAAATAGACTCTAGAAAAAAACTAAGCATATTTTCCACACTCAGATTCTAAAAGAAGATCTATTCTCAACCAAGGAAAAACTTTAAACACTTTGTATTTTAGCTTGGAATCAACAGTATTGTTAGCAAAATCAC
>NW_006779398.1:1218184-1223608 GCF_000442215.2 Lipotes vexillifer | reverse complement strand
AGCAGGAATCCTCCAATAGAGGGTCTAGAGCTTCTCTTGCTACAATAAAGGCATACTCTGGAACTTCCCTTTCTTTGACAGTCCTGTTAACTGCTAATAAAAATTTACAAAACGTGACACATTTCCCTCAAAGGAATCATCACCAGGCCAGGTACCAAGAAATCATCTTGCATCCCTGCAAAGATGGCCTTGATGCAGGCTGAAAGGAGTAAGGGCTTTGCAATCAGGTGGGCTGGGTTCTGACCCGGCCACTTGCTAGATATGTAATGTGTGGTAACTTTTGAAATCCTTCTGAAACTTCAGTTTCTTCATCTATAATAGCATGTATAATTCCATCTTCCTCATAGACTCATGAGTTTGTGTTATGAAATTTAAGTAAGCCATTTATTTTTCGGTGAAGTAGAAATATAACACAGTGAGCTCATCCAAAACTCAGTTCTTGCCAAGTGAAATGTGAAAATATATTTAAAAATTGGTTAACACTCATTTATAAAATGAGCATTCAAGATAAACAGCTATATTTTTTAATTTTATTTTTTGTTTAAAATATTTTTATTTTATATTGGAATACAGTTGATTTACAATGTTGTGTTAGTTTCAGGTATACAGCAAAGTGATTCAGTTATGCATATGTCTGTTCTCTTTCAGATTCTTTTCCCATATGGGTTATTACAGAGTATTGAGTAGAGTTCCCTGTGCTATACAGTAGGTCCTTGCTGATAATTATTTTATATATAGTAGTGTGTATATGTTAATCCCAACTTCCTAATTTATCCCTCCCCCCCTAACTTTCCCCTTTGGTAACTATACGTTTCTTTTCTAAGTCTGTGACTATGTTTCTGTTTTGTACATAAGTTCATTTGTATAAGATAAATGGTAGCTATTTTCAATATTTATGGAATTATTACGTCATGGGGCATCTAGGAGAGACTGGGCCTTTGTAATTGAAGAATGATCATTTAAAAAGTTACAAGAAAAAAAATAAAAAATAAATCAAAAAAACTAAACTAAAAAAAGTTACAAGAAGTTTGATTTTCTAGGATAAAGACATGATTTCACCTTTTTGGAGGAAACTCTGGAAGGATCTCATTAATTATGCTGATTTAAGACAATTACCTATGTGCTGACATTGGGAGGAACTAAGCATGGTGAATTAACCAAAATGCAGTTGCTTCAGAGAAAATGTGAAGTGTTATATTAGGGTAGCTTGTCCTAGTGGAGGCTTGGGGAAAGTCAAACCACAAAATACTAGGGACATGGTGTTTCCACCAAGAGAATGGACAGTTTCATTGTCAGTGTTTCTAAGAGAGCACAAAAAATAACTTACAGGGGAAACAGGAGAGTTTATTCCTTTTGGAGTCAGGAGGGGTTAGGGACTGGACTCCAAGTAGGAGACAGATGTTCATGGGCAAGCCTGCTGGGGGAAGATAGGCTGGCTGTCATGAGACAATGGCAAACCTGGGAGAGGAGGAAAAACTAACCTTACTCCAGGGAGGAAGAGAAAGTCAGGAGCCCAGAGGGGAACCTGGGGTGCTTGTAGCATCATGGCAGCCCTCTTCATTCTCTCCAACAGTGTGTGTGAGTCCCGCTTTCATGAGTCCGTGGCAGTACTGATTATTCACAATGAAAAATAAAATCTTGGCTAATTTTATATAAATAGAGGGTATAACCTGACGGTTACCACTTAGATATGAGTGGTGTGACTGACTTTATTTTGCTAACTGCTTACATTTCTTGGTAAGTCTTTATTCCTTCTCAGGCATGGGAAAACCATACTTAATTTAATCTTGAGACTCAGCACAGTTGAGCAGTTTTTAATCCAGTTCAGTTATGAAACTTTCACCCTCTATCTAATATGAAATTTCCGTCTCGGAGCTTACTTACTTTTTCTGCCAGATTTTTCTCTCCTTGTCCTCTAGTTGTTATTTGCATTTCACGGGGTTTATTGTATGTTGGTTTCCACATGTCAGGAGTGAAATGGTTACAATACCTAGTCTGTTTGTCTTGCCTCCTGGCTCTGACCACTGGTGTCCTCTGGTGTCCTCTGGTCCCTGGAATTGTAGAGCTGAAGGCAGTAGGGAGAGGACAGAGGAATGTGCAAGTGGAAGGCTCAGCTGCCATGGCATATCCAGCTTGTAGGCAGGCAACAGATATCTAACTCTGCTCTCAACTGGCGTTTCTTCCATGAATCTTGATTTATTAGAAACACACATGTGTTTATGAATTTGTCCCAATGTAAAATATAGTTTTTACTATGAGTTACTTTTTTAAAAGCTTGAAAATTTCTATTATGAAACAGGGGTCGGATCCTTTCTTCCTTTGGAAGCATTTACAAGGTTGTGTCCACAGAAGTTGACTCTGTACAGACTACAATACATCTATGCCTTCTAAGATTGAAAGAGTCATCATTCTTTAGGACAATTTGCATTTTTGATTACTGTCACACATAAAGATAGCCCCACTTGCTGGCTTGCATTCATTTCTCTTTTTGAGATTTTTTTTTCATTTGCCCTTTTATCTACTGTGGTTTTCAGTTTCAGTTTGTGTCAGAATTTGGTATAGAAAGGATGTTAATACTTTATCAAGCAATTTCTTGTGAATGGCCTTCTACTTTTTTGTTTGTCTTTGAATTTTATGTTTTGACATGCAGAAGAATGTAATACATTCTTACCATTAAGTTTAAAAGGCATTCTTTATGAAATATCTTAACAGATTATTTAGAATATCTAGTTTATGTACACTGAAGGAAATTAACAAAACTAAATTTACAATGCAAAAAAACCTAAGAGAAAACAGATTAGGAAAAATACTCTCATTTAATATGGTAGATAGTAGATAAATACCACAATATAATAGTAATTCATTTGGATTGTAAATAAAATTCAATATTCATTATAAAATAAACTGACAATATGAACAAGCAACTCATAAAAAGGAAATATATGTGATCCCATACATATAATACTCATAATTCCAATAATACCGTTATTTCATTCACTGTTATTTGTATAAAGAAATAATTTTTAAAGTGTGTGAAAAAACGTTTAGTCTATGTAGAAAATTTAAAAAGTAATCTAAGCTAAAGAAAATACAGTTTATATATTCAAGCAGTCAAATTTTTAGGAAAGTCATAATTGTTAAAAAGATTCTTGTGAGGGTGCTACCCTTATTAATTCTTGGTAGAGGTGTAATTGGGGAAAACTTCTGGAAAAGCAAAGTAGGCATTTGTAAAAGGAACCATAAATAAATATCTTGATGTGGAAACTTGAGATTGAGGCATGCATACTAAGGAAATCATTCTGAAGAAGCAAAAAAGCTATGAGCTATACATATGATTGTATTATTCATGATATCTCTAAAAGAAAAACCTATAGAAATGGTCTACTTGTCTTATATTTGGGATATTATTTAGTACACCATATTCCAACAACAAAATAGAGTATTATGTGCCTGTTAATAATTGTAAACATTGACAGAAGTAGAAATTATGCTAGAAAGTTAAATGAAACTATCAAATACAAAATGCCATTTGCATTTTGTGTCAGACTGTGAAAATATGTGCATATGTAAAAGAACATCGCTATCAAAACAGTTATATTTGAATCGTTGAAAAATTCATTTAATGTACTTGCTTTGATTTTTTTCTTCAATGTTATTGTATTTTCCAAATAATTTGTAAGATATAGGCATACTAGCAGCATAAGTAATAGTAGTAGCATGTGTATGTTTGTCTGTGACCATGGCATTGCCTGACAGCTTGTCTTGGTATTTCCTTTGGTGATTAACATCTCTCACCAAACAATTTCCTTGTCTCCATCAGGAAGTCCCAGTAACCAAAATATTAGGATTTAAAATTCACTACACCATTTAGTTAACTTTTCTAAGAATTTATGATTCATTCCCTTATCCTTCATTAGGGCAGACCCATTATCCCATTACGTGCATTTGAATGTGCCTTTGAAGGATGGGGGAAAGTTGTCTGGGATCCTTGTTTTGGTGTTGGCATTAGAAATAAAAGCTTCAAAACAAGGCTCTTTATTTGAAAATTTTCTTTTGGATTCTTCTTAAAAGCGAGATAAATGATCAAAATAGCATCCCACAAGCATCCTTGGCAGGGTTGTGATGTGTTGAAGTTTTCTTCATTCTCGGAATTGGCATTCCTTGAAGAGTTTTTCAAAGATAGTAGATACACCTAAGGAGGTGCTTGCAGCTTCAGCTAGTACATGATTAAATTAACGAGCCTGATTTTCCTGACGTCTGGATTGCTATTGGGGTGACATTAATTATACCTATAACACCTCTTCACATCCTGTACCCTCTACACCAGCCAGAAAAAATCTTCCAGTGGAGTACCAGTGAGTTTTTTTTGTGGCTCTTTGTGGAGTTGTACCTGTAGCATAGATAAAATTTCATAAGGCATTTAAAAATTATTGTTACTTTAAAACAAGATATTAGTCTTTTTTTTTTTTTTTTTTTTTTTTTTTTTGTGAAAGGGAGGGATGAAGAAAAGAAAATGCGAACCATTTTGGCGGGTCTGCTGTTGGCTTTCCTCACTGGCTTTACTTTGAAGGCATTTCTCCAGCCTGAGCTGCTTTGATTTATGGTCACTTGAAATGACCCCTACTGCCCTTCTTTTTTTCCGATTTCCTATTTAGTTGCCAACGTTTCCAACACAGTCTACTATTCTGGAATTGGTATAGCTCCTTCCTTCTTGAAAGGAAGTTTGGTTTATTTGGTTTCAGAGCTCCTCGAATCTGCTTTTGTGTGTGTAGTAAATGTAGGAGGAGCTGGAGTTCTCCATTTCACTGTAATAGTTTTCACAATCCTCTGGTTCCCCTGCTTTCTGTGTGATATTATTTCTTTTTCTTAACCATACAGTACAGCAGCACTCTTAATGGAAAATTTGTAAGCCCTAGTAAATGTATTTAAAACTTTAATGACTTTTTAACGAGGTTTTACAGCACTGTAATTGTTTTTTTTTTTATGTAGAAAAATAGTGGTTTTGTAGGAAATTAGTCCAAATTTATTTTTCCATCAAAACCCATAGGTACAGTTGCTTTATTTCTTTATATTTATTTTAATAGGTTGCAGTCCAACAATGTATTCTAGAGGAATAGAATTTTAATATGAGTTTTAAGAAGAAAAATAGCCTCTTCTACTTCTTGTTAGAAGCACACATGACATTTAGTCCCAGACTAAAGTGTCAGGCTTTCATTCTTCATTGCCTCAAGGCCCCTTCTAGGATAAACAGGAGAAATCATTCACTAGAATTGCTTCCCACTTTGGGAGCATGCATACTTATATATCCTCAAGATATCATTTATCAAGAAGCAAAAATATATTAGTAAATAAAAATTCAGGAATCTAAGTCTCACCATGTCCTTATGGTGTTTACAGAAGATTCACCAATCACCCCACAGCATT
>NW_006779398.1:1169030-1218174 GCF_000442215.2 Lipotes vexillifer | reverse complement strand
CCTGCTGAAAAACCTATGCAAGACAGAGTTGCTCCCTTAATGTCACTACTCTGCTGATTTAGTGTTAAACTTGGGGTCTTTGATGGGTCAATGCCTCATCTCTATCTCTGCCTCCATGTCTGATCCCAGCCAGCCTGGTCTCTCCACCAATGCTTTGTAAACTTTACTGTGCATACAAATCACCCTTTACAATAAAAATCTTGTAAAAATGCAGATTTCAATTCAGGAGTTGGGGTGTGGGCCTGAGATTCGGTATTTCTACCAGCTCCCAGGTGTTGCTAATGCTTTTGGACCACATTTTGGATTAATAGCAAGTCTCTAGGTGATCAAGAATCATTGACAGTGCTCCTTGGGTGCTACATAGTGCTGTAAGCGACTGTAAGGGGTTTGAGACCTTGAGAGCTTCCAGTCTTTCATTCTTCTAGTCCACCTCAGTAGAGCATCTGCTCCAATACTCAGTTTCCAGAACTCCTCTAGCTGGCTAATAATCCCTAGGTATCTTCCATAGCCAAAGTGTGCTGGGGACAGCATCTTTTGGTGGGAAAAGTAGCTCAGTAGCAGGATCAGTCAGGAAACAAGGTGGGAGGCTACTTTGAGGTTACAAGCAAGGACAATAGGCACAGGAGTGACAAGTGAGACGGCAGGTTGAAGGATATACCAATTAGTGCTAAAAACAGCAAGACAAGAATGAATGAAATGAGTAATATATATGCATAGCCAAGGAACAGAAAAAAATACCATAGATCAAGCTTGGTTTGGTATTCCCAAGAGACACATTAGGATAGACAACATGGTGTGATTGTAGCTGCCATTTGTAAGGTCTGACAGAGCTAGGCCTCTGTATATGTCTATAAACAGTGAACAACTCCAGGGAGCATCATTCACTTAGACAAGATGTAGATGGTGCTTCCTGAAATCGTACAATGTCATGTTTGGTCTCGTATATCTGACACTCAAAGCAGTATACTGCAAACACTTGGGTTGTTAAAACTGCAGACATGTTCTCCAAAAGAACCCCCCCCCCCCGCCATCTCCATCCATTTAGCCTCGAGTCAGTTGCTCCTAATCAAAGAGAAACGATCTATGTAACTTCTTGCCCTGCATGAGATGGGGTTCAAGGCTAGGATGCCTAATAAAGAGACCCAACCAATATTGTGGTTTAAGAACCCTAGAAATTTACTTCTCTCTCATGTAGTAGTTCTCAAGTGAACTTTTCAGGTGGGTGGGCTCTCTGCTCCACATGGTAATTCAGAGATTCAGTCTGATGATGGATTTGCTACCTTCGACAGATGGCTTCCAGGATTGTTCTAGCCATTGCCTTTTCATCCACTGAAGAGGAAGCTCAGTTTCAAGTCAATCAGAAATCACACACTTGTATCTGCTCACATTTTATTTATCAGAGTTAGTCACATGTCCATGAAACAGCTGCAGAGAAGCTGGGGATCACTGCTCTAGATGGGGCTAAGAGGTTGGGCATGTCCCAGCAACAACTACTATTATGGAAATAAGGAAGAAAGCAATTTTCTGGACAGCTAGCAGTATCTTTGATATCTTCTAAACCCGAGACTCCTCTAGTGCCGTAAAATGAATTATTTTTACTTTAACTGAAAGTTATTGATCACCTGCTATGTGGGTAGGCATATCTCTTCTTTAAGCTACTGCAGTCTAATTGTCCAGAAAAGGACAAGCTGTCCTGATGATTCTCTGATTTATTCCAATCAATAGGGTCTGCACCATCCCAGGGTGCCTGAGTCAGCCTCAGCTTTAATAATTACACTTTTAGCCCAACTCTAACAGTATAATTATTATTGTGCCATGTTTTACACCGGTTTGGACAATAAATTAAATTGTTACCCTACCCATCAAGCATCATGCAAACTACTTAGAATTACCACAAGAGATTCTACTGAGGAAGCTTTGAGCCCAGTGTGGAGAACTAGAATTCTAAACCCCATTCCAAATTTCCAAGATTTCTATCAGGCTAAAATGATGCTATATATGTGTATTTCTGTGGTATCCAATATAGACCAGGAAACGACAGTTTTTAAAGATTTCCTGTATATACACATTGCCCCTTTCCATATATACTATTGATTTTTCTTAAAATATTGATTTCAATATTGATTTATTTGTATACTGATGTATTTATCATTCAATAAGTGATGTATAAGAGTACATGTTTCAGCATCCTTTCCCATTATTGCTTTCGCTCTCCTCATAGTTAAGTCTGGGGTCTCTCTGTGAAGCATAACTAATAGGTAAAACTTAGTAAAAGCTTAGCTTCAGAAGATGGATACGTGGAAAAGATCTCTGGATAATGATTGCACTTGCATCAGGCACCACTTAAAAATGGGGAAGGGAGAGGGTAGAAAAGTCTGAACTTTATCTATAAAGTGCTTATCATTTGCATTATATGTATTGATGACTTATTATTTATTACTATAAAAATCTTTGAGCAAGACCACCATTTTGCTTTTTAAGACGCTTGGTATCTTAAACATTGAGTTAATCTTTGCCTCTCATCGTTCAGTGAGTGGTTTTTATAAAAAGTGCTGAAATATTGGTTGATGAACATATGTCAGTTTAGTATAAAAAAGAGCCACACTTTTCTAAGCATGTAACAAAAATATTTATCTCATAATTCCAAGTATATAAAACTAAAGGAGATTTAAATTAAAAATAGATCTTTCTGGTAACAGTCTTAATAATCTAATTTAAATCAAAATTTGCTGTGTTTTTTTTAATGTGATAGGATTTATACAGGACATAACTCTTTCCATGTAAGAACTCTGGAAAAAAAACAATATCCTGTCACTGTTAGAAAAACTAATAGCCAAGCAAGCGTTAGAATAAAGCCAAAATTGAATTATGTGTGTCTCTATTAATAAAACTAGATCCCCAGTAGAAATGCTCATGTTTTCTCCCCAGTTCCAATATGATTAACATTCACACTTCAGAAACATATGCCAAGAGAGAATTTATTTTCCATCAAAAGATGCCTTCCTTTTAGGAAGATGCTTCTGTTGCAAAGTAAATTAGTCATCTTGAAGGATGTTAGTGTATTGAGGTTGGGATGATTTATTCAGCCTTTTGCAACTCAAACTTGGAGTAACATAAGTAAAATATCCATCACTAAGCTGTTTGTGCTCAGCACTGACAGCACAGAATTGCTTTGAATATTATTTCTGGTTTCCTGCCAGAGCCAGGTGTTGGTATGCACAAAAATGGAAGCACGAGATTAAAGAACACGTGGACACAAATG
Organism: Lipotes vexillifer; assembly: GCF_000442215.2. Lineage (NCBI taxonomy): Eukaryota > Metazoa > Chordata > Mammalia > Artiodactyla > Lipotidae > Lipotes > Lipotes vexillifer. The sequence continues at coordinate 1,214,912 of NW_006779398.1, read as the reverse complement.
AGTCCCAGGAACTTCAAAGTGCATTTGCCTGTTAGTTTCCTGATAGCAAAATACAGCTGTATTCATCTGACAGGTAGGTATTTGCTATTTGGTACAGACCCCAGGAAAGTACTAAGATGCACATTTTGTAGATTTATGGGCAGGCTCTACTTTTCACTTTAAATCTGAGCGTCTCATAGTGATTGCTCTGATTCGTCAAAAGAGTAATTTCCATAAGTTTCACATGTGAATGTTTGGCGCCCCTTGCCTACGTTATTCTTCAGTATGCTTCCATGCCCTCTGCCTCCCAGAGTCATCACGTTCTCTCATGGTGAGAGGTCATGCTTGTCTGCCACTTTCTTACATAATCTGTTCATCTTAGAGAAGTGGGTAGGGACACCTAGATTCTACTTATTGAAGGACATTTTTTTCCGTAAATGACACAACCAAGAGAAATAATGTCTTATCATTTAAAATGATTGTGGGATCTTTGAAAAAGTCCAATAGCTCCAAAAGAAAGCTAAATATATTAAGTAAAGTTTAATGAGTCGAATTAAATTTTTACCACCTAAAATAGTATCCCATTCAAACTGTGGGACTTCAAACCATAGACTGATATTGAAATGGTGTGTGTGTGTGTGTGTGTGTGTGTCTCTGTGTCTGTGTGTGTATGTGTTGAGAGGAGTGTGGATATTAAGTGTTACTGACTCTCGTACCACTTATGAAGCTTAAAACTGGAAACGGTCCTCTTAAGAAGTCATAAAAATAAAATTTATTCCTGAGGCTTTCTTGAGTTTTCCATTCATTTAATAGATATTTACTATCACTATTATGTGGTACCTACCCTCTAGGCACAGTGGATACAATGGTGAACCAAACAGGCACAGTCCCTGCTTTCCTGGAGCTTCTAGTCAAGAGGAAGGAGACAATCAAGATTATTTCAAAGTTATCAGTATAATGAAGGAAAAAAGGAACAGAGTGTGACTTGGGAAGGAGAACAATTAGAGTTAAGAACTTTGAAGAGCTGATGCCTGAAAAGCAAGAAATATCCAGCTAAATAAAGAGGCAGGAGAGTGCTCCAGCAGAGGACCATGGAAATGCAGAGGTCTTCAAGGAGTAGTGCAGTTAAGGGGTCAAAAGAAGTTACTGTGTCTAGTAGCCAGCGAAGGGCAGTGAAGTGAGGTGAACTGGAAAGGTAGGCAGAGCTTAGATTATGCAGATCCCTGCAGGCAGGGGTCAGGGTTCCAGGTTGAATTCCCTGGAAGCGGTTTTGAAGATGGAAATTAGCATGGGGGACATTTATGAAGAGTGCTCTTAGGACCAACTTTGCAAGACAGGGATGACCGAGGGTGGGGCAAAGGGAGATAATGAGCTGCACTGTAGTTCTGACAAAGCTGTCAGCCAAGCGCATGGGGGCACTGGAGCTGGCATGGCCCCTCAGAGTTGTCCCAAACCATATTGTGACATTGATTCAGACACTGAATATGCGCTGCTCCTGAAAGAAGGAAGAAGAAACAGTATTCTTCAGCCAAGGTAGTCCACAAGGAAGGCTGATACCTGAGGGTTGACTTGGCCTTATTCCCAGCAGCTAGTGAAATAAGTCCTTTGTTCACGAAGGGAGAACCAGGCATATGGATTTTATATCTAACACAATGGGGAGCCACGGAAGAGTTTTCAGAATGGGGTGTTGTGGTCTGATTTACATGTTCATATGATTACTCTGGCTATTTTTTGAAGAATACAAAATGCAGAAGTAGAATCAAGGGAACAAAGTATAATATCTGTGTAAAAGCAAAGGGCTCGGTCCGATTTGCCCAGTGTTATTTCCTCTCGATGGTTGAAAGTCATAAGATTGGGACAAGTCAAGGGAAACATTTTAAATTCAGATTTAGCGTTATCACACCTAATAAGAGAGCTAATATGATTTAATTGAATGTTCTTTCACTCAGCCTCTCCTGAGAATTGTTGAAATGAGAAACTGTTCATAACCGTGGTTTGAGTGAATGCATGAGTGTGTGTGTGTGTGAGTGTGAGAGTCAATTTAATTTATTTCTTCCTTATAATGTTAACCTGAATTTTGGGCTTTAAATTTCTTCCCCTTCAAGTTTTTGGATTTGTATTTTGACTTAGGAGGTCTATGATGGATCACACATGATAGATCCTCACAATGGACCATTAGTTTCTTCTCTTGCAAAGAAATCTCAACATTAATCTAACTGGCAAGTTTGCAGCTTTTGTGCTAGGCTCACCTCCATTCCTTGAGATATAAATGCTCGTTGGTTGATTAATCTACTGATGAAGGAGAGGCTAGTGTGTCTGTCAAGTGCAAGCATGCAGCAGATCTTCATGGTGATGGGATAGTTTTGTATCTTGATTCTGGAAGTGGTTACACTAATGTACACATGTGATAATTGACATAGAACTCTATACATTCATTGTACCAATGTCAATTACCTGGTTTTGATATTTTACCATAGTTATTTAAAATATAACCATTGGGAGAAACTAGGTAATGGCTACATAGGACCTCTCTGTACTGTCTTTTCTTTGAAATCTGTGATTATTTCAAAATAAAAAGTTTAAAAACTGCTCTCTGTGACAAATGCTGGGCATGCCACTGCACACTCCTTTTGCATCTTTGCACCTACTCTGATGATGTAAATGATAAACGACTGCAGCTACACTGAGGACCTGAGAACCTCTATTTTGCTCAGAATTCCCCCCTAGCTCCAGACCCCAGAGCCATCTGGCTGGCTCATGGCACCCAAATTCAACATGTCCGGTGTTCATCCTCTTCCCCAAACCAACTACACTTTCAGTATTCCATCTGTGTCCCAAATGCACTGAAATCCTTCAAGGTCTCCAAAGGTTTCTTCACTCTTAGCTTTCACTTTTAGCTCATATCGTTTCTGTACTTGAAGTGAGTTCTGACTTTTCTGTGTGGCAGATTCCTACTCATCCTTCCAGATCTTCTTAAATCCTCCTCTTTGACGAAGGCACATCATGGATCCTGTGTCCATATTCTCATAGAAGTCTGAGGCTTAACATAGAATATTATTGACCATAACATAGTTACTTGTATGTATGCCTGTCTTCCTCACTAGATTGTAAGAACCTCTAGATTATTACTTTAAACTATGTATTGTGCTTGAAACAGCAAGGATAAATAAACTTTTTGTTAAGTGAACAAATGAATGACTAAGTTAAATGATCGATCTACTCTATGTAATTGCTGTTGGTGGCCACAAAATGGATTTTGTATTAAAAATTTTTGTTACAGATATTTTACTTTCTCAAAACACTTTAAAATATTTACCTTGTTTGAGTCTCACAACATCCATCCTGATTAGCTGGCAGAGGTATATTATCCTAATTTAAATGCTAAAGAAGTGGAAGAGAGGTTTTATGTGACTTGTCTGAGGACCATGGATAATACAGTAGAATAGTAAAGATTAGAGCCCACATCTCCTGATTTATACTCTAGTGCTTTGTTCAACACACTATGATTGCTATTGGACCTTTGATCAATGTAACATGTAGCTAATTTAGAAGAAGTGTGTTTAAAAGTAGTGTGTTTGAAGCACTCAGTTAAGTCATTCCCAAAAGAAACCCACATGAAGTTGGTCCATATTCTTAGCATCTTATACAAATGAGGCACTGAAATGTAATGTTTTTGATCACTTATTCAGACTATATCATTGCCATTTTAGCTCTTCTTTGTGCTTTAATGCTGGGTGATGGGGTACTTAATATGGCAAGGTATGGCAGACAGTTTTTTGCTTTCTTAGGGCTTTGTGACCAAGGGGAGAAATTAACATTCTTACAGAGGAAAAACTGAAATGCAAAGTCTCTGACATCTGTTTCCCTCATTTAGTTGGATCTTTTGAGATCAGCTTATCTCTCTTGGCTCTTGGAGTCTGAAATGGAAACCATTGCTTTGATTTATGTATGTTGCCATGATTTATGCACTGTTAAAATGAATATCAGATGGTTTTACCTCTTTGCAAAGGCAATAGCCAAACAGGTAGATTTTATCTTATCATCTGAAAACCAAGATGCTGAGACATGGCTGTCAAATAGCATTGCTTAATTGCTTTAACTACCTCAATATTTTAAAGACTTGGCCTTAATGAAAATTAATTTAAATTGAGTTGTAAGATATACATCCAGCACACAGTTACTCAGTACCCTAACACAGACATGGGGAACTTGGAGAGCTCTTTCACCAAGGCAGTTAGGCAAAGATCCAGATAAAGTCCATTTTAAAGGGAAGCAGATGACTGGAGGAAAACGTACTACCAAAGGGTAGAATACACTTGGATCTTACAAACTATGAAATGACCCATGTGACAGCAAGAATCTCTTCAGAGAGAAACAATAATCAAGTGAATACTAAACATTAAGTAAAGGCCTCCAGCAACTCTTGTAAGATACCCTCCCAGGAAATTCAAACCTGGTGAATCACAATGAAACCTGCAGAGGTTGCTGCTAAATCTTGATTTCCAAGCTTGTTCCTGTTTCTTTTAGAGGAATGACTTGATGACATAAAGTCAGAAGACATCAGACACATACACATGTCCCTTAATTCACTGTTCCAATAGTAAATATGCTCCTCCTTCATTCGACTAGTGAATGATGAAGGAGCCAACTGATATTACTTTTATTTAATGGATACCTGAGGTCAGGATGGCATGTGTGTATGTGTGTGTTGGAGGGTAACCGTAAAATAATGTAAGTGTATGTTTTGCTGTTACACCCCTAGGTGGCAAATACCCAAATGCGTTCTGCTGCATGTAAACCCAGATTAGTAAACAGGAAATACTGCAGGAGGAGCTCTCCAAGCGAAACCTGTGGCCCCACTAACTCTTCAGCTCAAGCATGTGCACCTCCTGAGCTAAACATTGCCATACTTTTTATGAATGTTTCTAGAAGCCCAGTAGAGATAGGAGGCTTGTTGACACGGCATGTATCTTTCCCACCCAGATTGTAGGGCCTTGAGACTACATCACAGCAAGACCTGATTTAGTCTTCGTGGGACCTTAATAAGTAACCTTTTCCTCCCTCAGAGCTAGTCCAGGAGAATTTTTATATTGTATCAGGAGCATGGGATTGGGGAGGGGCGGGGCAGGGTAGGGGTGTGGTTATAAGGGTAGAAAAAGGCGCGAGGGAAGGATGCGGGGCCCAGAGAAGGAGTTACATTCTCAGCCTTGAACATCTACTCAGAAACTTCTAAAAGTGAAAGATAGTGAGGGGTTACTGCTCTGTGAACGGGACTGAAAGGAAAGGAGGGCCCAAGTGGCTCTAGCAAGTCACCTGGTAGGGTGTCTGCCCCTCACGCCTCCCCTCTGTTCCCTCCTCAGTCTGCGTGTGACCTGAGTGTAACTTGACTCAGCTGTAAATTGGGGGCACGGTTTGGAGAGAATTTCCTAAAAGACTAAAATGCTAACATTCCTCACTTCTAAGTAATGTTGGTCCTGAACACTAGACTTCATTTGGGAACTTCACTTAGAACTTCCTGATTTATGACAAATATATTTTTTCTTATGGTGCAGAAAGTAAAAGAATAGAAAGATAAATCAGGGCCAAAAAAGAAAACAAAAAGCAGCGAAGCAGCTAAAATATTTGTAAGTATGTCTTCCATAATTACCTGTGGGCAGGTAATTATTTAGGGAAGTTCTCCGTGAATATCTATATTGATTTTGCAGTAAAAATGGGAACAAAACTATGATTCAGCTTCTAATTGAAACTGGTTAATATGCACATGTGAGTTAACCTGATAATAAAACACTGATATGAACATTTCAGACTACAGAAAGATGACATTTTTTGTTATCTGTATTTTATTTTTCATGTTTGGTTAATAATAATAAACTTAAAACAGTGACACAGTTTGCAGTAACATTACATTTATTTACTTATTAGCTTATTTTCTAGTGATGAGTTATCGATTAAGGTATGTACACAGGAGAAAAACTGAAACAATCTTACAGGGTATTTACCTATAGCAGTATTAATTCAAAGCTATCACCACATGATATTAGTAGCCAGATGAAAACAAAAACTTTAAAAAAATCAAATTTGAACAGAACAAATAAGGCTATTTTGACTTTTTTGTTTCAATTTTCCTGCACATGTTTCTTATCATGTCTTTTAACCTAAAAGCAAAATTTAGTTGTATTCCTTTTTTCTACTTCCAAAAGGGATGATCATTTTGAATTCTCCACTTTCCAAATTAGTATGATTTTAAATTTGAGCTAGTATTTTAACCCCCAAAGTTTTTAACATCGTGCTTCCAAATATCTAAATGTAATCTCAAAAATCTACTCAATTTAGAATGGTTAATCTGAATCATTCCAAATATTTGTATTGAAAAATGCATTAAACTGTGGATATTTTTGACACGCAGATATTTGCTTTGAATCTTTGCTTTATGTATTTCCAGTTATCTAATACTTGTATTGTCAATACTTTCTGACATTTACTTCATTTAGACCTCTTGGTGCAGTGTTTATATTGCTTTTATTAAAATGTGTTTTTTGGTAGAATTATAATAAATTTTTTTTTTTTTTTGCGGTACGCGGGCCTCTCACTGCTGCGGCCTCCCCCGCCGCGGAGCACAGGCTCCGGACGCGCAGGCCCACCGGCCATGGCTCACGAGCCCAGCCGCTCCGCGGCACGTGGGATCCTCCCGGACCGGGGCACGAACCCGTATCCCCTGCACCGGCAGGCGGACTCCCAACCATTGCACCACCAGGGAAGCCCCTATAATAAATTATTTTTAAAATGAGATATCAAGCTAATTTCTGAAAGAGATGGTTTCACACTATGAATTCTGCACACTTTGTTTCCCACCATCAGTATCAGGAGGTACTAACAGAAAGCATAGAAAATAAGTTGTCTGAATATTATTTCAGGTTACCTGAAATAAACCCTACTCTTATTTTTGACATATGGCAATATAACCAAAATATTATAATTTTTTACTTTAAAAAGTATTGCACAAAATACTAAGATACACTATATAATAGATCAGTCTTCATCTTAAGGAAATAACAGACTTTTCTGAAATTTGATTTCGATTGGATTTGGATTTGAGCAATGCACAGTGAGGAAGCAATGAATACTTAAAGTGCAGCAGTGATTAAAAAAGTATGGGGGCAGGACATATATATGAACAGGTAAGTTATATCTGTTTTACTGTAACCCACTATCCATGGTATTAGCAAAAGTGTAACAGAAAAGGAAGAATAATTGGAAGGTCTGATCAAATCCTCCCTGAATTACTCCATCAAACATGCAGAAAACCTATTATTGTATAGATCTTAAGGCAGGCCTGAACTGAATTACTGCTTTAATACTCAATCTCTTTGAATATCATTATTTTCCAAAATAGGTAGAGGTGGATATAGATGAAAGTTAATTTACTCTGAGCATCCAGACCATTTAATCATCTAGACTGCATCATGATAAATAATGTCCTTGGGGATGGAAATAAAAACAAAAATAAACAAATGGGACCTAATGAAACTTCAAAGCTTTTGCACAGCAAAGGAAACCATAAAGAAGACCAAAATACAACCCTCAGAATGGGAGAAAATATTTGCAAATGAAGCAACTGACAAAGGACTAATCTCCAAAATTTATAAGCAGCTCATGCAGCTCAATAACAAAAAAACAAACAACCCAATCCAAAATGGGCAGAAGACCTAAATAGACATTTCTCCAATATACAGACTGCCAACAAACACATGAAAGAATGCTCAACGTCATTAATGATTAGAGAAATGCAAATCAAAACTACAATAAGATATCATCTCACACCAGTCAGAATGGGCATCATCAAAAAATCTAGAAACAATAAATGCTGGAGAGGGTGTGGAGAAAAGGGAACACTCTTGCACTGCTGGTGGGAATGTGAATTGGTACATCCGCTATGGAGAACAGTATGGAGGTTCCTTAGAAAACTACAAATAGAACTGCCATATGACCCAGCAATCCCACTACTGGGCATATACCCTGAAAAAACCATAATTCAAAAAGAGTCATGCAGCAAAATGTTCATTGCAGCTCTATTTACAATAGCCAGGACATGGAAGCAATCTAAGTGTCCATCGACAGATGAATGGATAAAGAAGATGTGGCACATATATACAATGGAATATTACTCAGCCATAAAAAGAAACAAAATTAAGCAATTTGTAATGAGGTGGATGGACCTAGAGTCTGTCATACAGAGTGAAGTAAGTCAGAAAAAGACAAATACCACATGCTAACACATATATATGGAACTTAAGAAAAAAAAATGTCATGAAGAGCCTAGGAGTAAGACAGGAATAAAGACACAGACCTACTAGAGAATGGACTTGAGTATATGGGGAGGGGGAAGGGTAAGCTGTGACAAAGCGAGAGAGTGGCATGGACATATATACACTACCAAACGTAAAATAGATAGCTAGTGGGAAGCAGCCGCATAGCATAGGGAGATCAGCTCAGTTCTTTGTGACCACCTAGAGGGGTGGGATAGGGAGGGTGGGAGGGAGGGAGACGCAAGAGGGAAGAGGGATGGAAACATATGTATATGTATAACTGATTCACTTTGTTATAAAGCAGAAACTAACACACCATTGTAAAACAATTATACTCCAATAAAGATGTAAAAAATAATAAATAAATAACGTCCTTGGGGGTTGGGAGATCAAAGAAATTGTTCAACTTCTTTTTCCACCCATGATTATTTAGAAACAACTATTAGGGAGAGATGTTTTACATGAGAATCTCAGATTCTGGGAGGATTAAGTGACAAGCTACAATTCAATAAATATTTCCTAGACAAATGTTAATCTGGAGTAGTCAAACCAGCCTAATAATAATTCAGCCCTTGTCCGTACCTTAAACTGTGACCCAGATTGATAAATCTGAATCTCATTTTCTACAGAATGGCCACCTTTTAAAAAGTGTAATGCTCATGGCAGAAAGTGGATTAAGAGAGGCCCCATTGTTGTTGCCCTGCCTGCACCAGACAGGAGCGTCTGTGTCTTGTGTTACAAATATCTTGGAAATAATAAAGTGATGAAATGCACACATATATTCATCAGTCTTGAGTCTGAAAATACTTCTATTTTTCTTTTTAAAAGGTCATAAAACCTAACTGCATGAATATAATAATAACAGCATGTGTACCATAGATAGTGGTTTACTAACCACTATGCTGTACATTATTTCATTCTTACAGTTGGAATTCATGCATACTGTATCTTCCATCACTAATATCAGGGGTTACTGATAAAATTAGTTCTCTAACTAGTATCTCTGAATGATGAAACAGAAACTTTACAGTAGAAGTGATTATTGCTAATTCATGGGTGAAGAAACTGGGACTGTAAAAATGAGGCAGCTTGCCAAGGTCATTTTTGTATCAAGTGCTACAGTGACATTAGGCTGGGCCTTCTTAGGTCAAGGGTCATTTTCTTGCCTCCAGTCAAGCTGTAGTTTACAGAGACTTCCAGATGTCGATGGATAACACATATTTTGCTTGCACTAAGATCCTAAAGACTTTCTACAGAACAATCTCAAAAGGGATTCTTATGAAAACACAATTTGTTTGGGGAAGTTAGCGTGGGAACACAAAATAAATGACTAAAAATATGTTTATTTTATTTCATATATAAGCAAACATTTTACTGTTAAACTTCAACATTAGAAGGATGTACAAATTTGTGGAAGTAAAGCAGTCTAGTAGCATAAATTTTTCTTAATTTTCCGATAATGAAGACCTGCCTGTAATTGCCTATATGAGGAATGCAAATATTCTGTGATGCATTTAACCAGTAAATCTACAGTTGAATAAACCAGTAACTAGCTTCTTTTCTTTTTTTATTGAAGGATAGTTTATTTACAATGTTGTGTTAGCTTTAGGTGTACAGCAAAGTGATTCAGTTCTATATATGTATATATACTTTTTCAGATTCTTTTCCATTATAGGTTATTGCAAGACATTGAATATAGTCCCCTATGCTATACAGTAGGTCCTTGTTTAACTATTTTGCACTTAGTAGTGTGTATATATTAATTCCAAACTCCTAATTTATCTCCCACTCACCCACTTTCTCCTCTGGTAACCATAAGTTTGTTTCCTATGTCTGTGAGTCTATTTCTGTTTTGTAAATAAGTTCATTTATATCAATTTTTTTTAGATTCACATATAAGTGATATCGTATGATATTTGGCTTTCTCTGTCTGGCTTACCTCACTTAATATGAAAATCTCTAGGTCCATCCATGTTGCTGCAAATGGCATTATTTCATTCTTTTTCAATGGCTGAGTGGTACTCCATTGTGTATGTATACCATGTCTTCTTTATCCATTCATCTGTCAATGGACACTTAGCTTGCTTCCAGTCTTGGCTATTATAAATAATGCTGCTATGAACACTGGGGTGCATGTAACTTTTCAAATTCGTTCTCTCCAGTTTCTTTTCAATTAAAGAGGTTAATTTCACTTTTATTTTTTAGTTAATCTGTCTATAATGCAGCAACCTAAGGTAAAATCATGTCCTTGCTGAAAATAAGATTTAATGACTAATTCACATAGGTGATTACATGTTTTTGTATCATGAGCTAAATCATCAGTTTTAACCAACTATGCAAGAATTTGCCATTGAAATAAAAGGCATGAAGGCTTGAGTGACCATCCCTAGTTAGCATTTATTATTGATTAACATAATCTAAGAGCCTCTGGAATGTATATTCACCTAATAACTAGTAAAATAATACAATCATTTAAAAAAACCTTAGGTCAGTTATTTTTAAAACTTTTATCCAGTTTCCAATTATATTCTGATTCACTTTACCAAAATCCTAAAAAAGAGTCAATTTTTATTCTAGAAAGATGACTGAAAATCTAGTACTCACCAAGGATTTGTTGGATGTTTGGATGAATGGATGAATAAATGAATGAAGTAAGGGGTCCATGATCAATCCCCATAAAACTTTTAAATTCTATCCTGCACGGAGGGACTGAGGTAAACATATGTTGCATGAAACATTTAGTATGATATCAACACAACTTTTCTTTCAACAGAAAGAACAGGTTTTAGTGGAGGAGAAAATAATTCCAGAAAAATGGGTAAACATAACAAAAGCTCATTTGCCTTTTATTTGATCCAGGTGCAACTGGGAATCTATAGCATGACCACTACACCTTGGTGTCTTGTAGATTTTGTTGATAGTATCACCCCCTCTCACCTCCCGAATGATGATACTCAGCATGCTGCAGTCACAGAGTCTGTGGACCTGAGCCTTTCACGCTGTGAAGTAGAGAAATGTATACATATCATTCTTTTTCATTTATTTATTTTTATTTATTTATTTTTGGCTGCATTGGGTCTTCGTTGCTGCACAGACTTTCTCTAGTTGCAGCGAGCAGGGTCTACTCTTTGTTGCGGTGCGTGGGCTTCTCATTGCGGTGGCTTCTCTTGTTGCAGAGCGCAGGCTCTAGGCGCACGGGCTTCAGTAGCTGTGGCGCGTGGACTCAGTAGTTGTGGTGCATGGGCTTAGTTGCTCCGCGGCATGTGGGATCTTCCCAGACCAGGGCTCGAACCTGTGTCCCCTGCATTGGCAAGTGGATTCTTAACCACTGCACCACCAGGGAAGCCCTGTATACATATCATTTTAAAGCTACATCTCTTGCTTTGCTCTAGCTCCCTTTCTGCTCGCTTCTCCTGGACTCTTTCTTGGACTTCTTCACTCCGGTAGATAACTATGTTCCTGCAGCAACCAGCGCCCCATAACCTGGAGCATTCATAGTTGTACACAGACATTCAGGAGCAGCTATTGAATACATATCCTGTGGGTCCCAGGTTCGGCATTTGTAACCACTGGAGCCCATTTCACACTGGGGAAACTGTGCTTGTGCCTAAGGAAGAGAGGAGAAAATTCACTCAACCCGCAGAGTCACTATGTCTGCTTGACCCACATCTATGCTTGTTTAGATTTCAGAAAGTTGCTACCATTTTTCAAATGCAAACAGCAGAATTGTATTTCTCTCCACTGTCTAAAGAATTGTGCATGTATTCATCTTTAGATCTGATTTTATTGTCATTTTATGGTCCTGAAATTTGGAATGAAGAACAAAATCAACATAACAAAATGATGCTCATTTTAGCATATTTTATGTTGATCTCAGACCATATGCATATATATATATATATATATATATATATATGTATTTTATATATGTAACTTGTAATTTTCAGATCTAAACAATGGGGAGAAAAAGCATAGTGCATTTACTGAGATACCACACAAAAATCTAACACTCCACTCACTTGGTTAACAAAAGTCCAGTCTTTCCTTGGTTTTCCATTCTCCGGTTATTCCTTCTAGAAATTACTGGGGTAGTAAGTGTGTCTCTGTGTGTGTGCCTGTGGTGGAATTGGCAGGGGTGGGATTCAAATGTATACTTGGAGTTTCTGCTTGAAGCTCTGCCAACAGTGGTCATTGGTGACTGGTCTTTCCTACTGTTCAATTGTAGTAGCTCTGTTGCTTCATCTCTGCCACCAGCCTCTAGACTGTGACGTCCAGCGCTCTTCTTATACTCTGGTCCCAAAACACTATTTCTGTACTTCACAACCAGGGGTCTTAGTTTGGGCTTTCTAGAAGCAGGCCCTGAGGAAAAGATCTGAATGAAAAACACTTATTTGAAAGGTGAAGGAGACATTGTAAACAAAAGACAAAATGAGACTAGAAAAGGCAGGCAGCCCATCGAGGATGCTTTATCAAGTGAGCTGCCACCATGGCAACTTGAACTAGAAGCCACTGAGGAACATCCTAGCAAGGCAATATCAACTTCAGTTAAGGTCGCACGTCGCTGGGCTGGAATGGGGTTGAAATGGACTACTTAGACCAGCAGTTCTCACATCTGGCTGGTCACTGATATCAGCTGTGGAGCTCTGTAAAATTACCAGCTCCTTGATCCCATCACAAACTATTGAATCAGATTTAGGGATACAGTACTGGGGAAAAGTTAAGGGAGGAATTAGCATTACTAAAAGCATGTCCAGGTGATGACCATGGACAGCCAGCTTTGAGAATCACTGGCATAGACACAAACTGGTCATTCACATACTAGACAGTTTTCCTTTGTATTTAAAAAATAAATAATAACAGAAGTTTATTTTGTTTTTTTTTTGTTTTTTTTTTTTTGCGGTACGCGGGCCTCTCACTGTTGTGGCCTCTCCCGTTGCGGAGCACAGGCTCCAGACGCGCAGGCTCAGCGGCCATGGCTCATGGGCCCAGCCGCTCCGCGGCGTGTGGGATCTTCCCGGACCGGGGCACGAACCCGTGTCCCCTGCATCGGCAGGTGGACTCTCAACCACTGCGCCACCAGGCAAGCCCCAGAAGTGCTTTTTATTCTTCCCTTTCTTTCCAGTTCTACAGTCATCGTGCCAGACCAGCTCTTCACCGGCACTTGCCTGGATTATTAAACAGCCTCTTACGTGGTTTCCTTTGATCCTAATTCCACTTGGGCATTACCTGTCGTGGCCCCCAAGGCTCAGTCCTGCTCTTCCCACTCTAAACCACCTCCCTCGGGCATCACATCCAATTACACAGAGATGATGCCTGCTTTTCTTTCTCCTGTGCAAATTTTTTCCTTGAGTTTCAAATCCAGTATTACAATTGCCATTTGCTGTCTCCTTGTTAGATGTCTTGAAATCCAGTCTAACCAAAAGTGCTATCACCATCTTCTCCCCAACACCCTCCAAAATTTCTTAAAGTAAAATTCTGTCTTCTTGGCCTAGAATCTACATAACTCTACCATCCGACAGTAAGTAGCATTTCACATTTTGTCTTTCCTTACAAGCCTGTAGCCAGCCACTGGGCACACCCAACTGAGTGTTCTTTCCTCCCATCCACTCAGCGTCTGCTCATCCTCTACCTTCACTGGTGCTCCTAGTATGAGAAGTCTTTCTTCCAAGCTTTTGCTGGCCTTAGAAAAGTCCCTTTTAAACTTTTCTGTCCTCAAATTTAGATATTTTACGTATTTGTGTTTATTCTGTATAAATACCTTTATATCTCATTTAATTTTCTGTTGTTGTCTAGATACTTTGTTAATTGCTAAAGCAACCAATCTAGCATCATATTGGTTATATACACCAGTACTATGAGGAATGTTTCAAAGATCTTTTCAAATAACTATTCTCAGAAAAGGGAAATATGTATGAAGGTGTTTACTCCTATGATTCAGTATGTGAATAATCTTTGCTACCAATTGAAGGGATTGGGAAAAACTGTGCAAAGATTTTCCAGAACATCAGAAGAAAGGCCTCTTATAACTAAGCATGCTGATTCTAATAAGAAATTCATTCAACCATTCATCATTTATTCATTCATCCACTGGGAAAACTGTCCTAAGCTGTAGAAATACAGTAGTGAACCAGATTCATGGGTTGTATGCTGTCAAAGAGCTCATATTCCAGTTAAGGAGATGCACAATTCAAAGACACAAAAGATGGGATGGAGTAATTTCACATCCTTTTACTGAGCACCTAGTATGCTAGGGACTAAGAAATAATTTGAATTAAAAAAAAATGGGGGTATGAATCCAGGGCCATCACTTAGTAGTAAGGTCATCTTGGGCTCATGATGATCCCACAGATCTTAGTTTCTCCATCTGTAAAGTGGGTTTCTTAGGAGGAACAAAGCTGCTAGTATTCTTAGCAAAGAGTGGACACAGGAAATCACACAAATTGTGGTAATAATAAGAGTAACAATAGTTGTTGTTCTGATAATCTTTTGGTTTGAAGAGCAGTTTCATTGGTGAGTGGCTTCCATTCTCATGCATCCAGAACTTTTAACTAAATTTCCTAATGAATTCTCTGGAAATGAAATAATGCATTGCTAATAATTCCTTACATGTACAGTGACAGATGTTGTTTTATTTGACATTCATAGCCTCTTTCTGGTATTATTTATAAAGACCTTGTTAATAGATGATACAAGCACAGTTCAGAAAGATTTAATATCTTGCTCAAGGTCACATGACAAGTGCCTCAAACTTCGTTCTGTATTATTCTTAGCATGTTAGATGGTTCTGACCTCAGTCTTTTTTCTAGAGGCAGGATAATCCTGAGTGGAAAAGAGGAGTAAGTCATTTTTAAAATGTGACTACAGATATCCTCATGAGGATGACTCGCTGGCTTTGCTACTTACAGGTCTCTGTATTGTGAAACACATATACAACAGGCAAGCTGAGAGTGTGAAAAATGCAGCAGAAGTAATTCCTTAATATAGCCCATATCAAGGATCTCTTGGATATTCCTTTATAAGAGCTTTTATTTTGCTCTTTAGGATAGCCTGTATAGCTCTTTTATTAATTCTTTCAGTGTCTGTGGATGCCTATTTTGTGAAAAAATTCAATTTATGACTCTGGGAATCAGAGAGTTTGTACAGGCATTACTTAAGAAGAACTCATTTAGGAAAGCTTTCTAGGTTATATTCCCAAAGTATCTCCCTGATTTTCTCTCTGAATCAGTGGCTGTCTGTTTAATTTGACCAGGCAAGATAGAGTTAGGAAGAGGCAGAGGAGAGACTGTGGAGCAGAAACTGTGGCTTTGCTCATTTCATACTTCTACCCCCCTTTTTCTTTGCCTGCCTCTCACGTAAAAGCAATGCATCAAATCCCCAGTCTCTCTTATAGCTGCAAGTAGCCAGGTTCTGCCCACCGTCTGCTGTTGCCTTCTTTCCCTTCGTTTTTCTTTTTCCATAGTAAACGGATGATTTGTGGAAGCAGGCATTGCAAACATGGTACAGCAAGAAAGTAAGAAGCAGCCGAAGCGCTGTCTACCCCTCGACCTCTTGTATGAAATGAATACACTGCAAAGTGTTGGGAGTTCTGATAAGCAGCTTTCTGTTATTTGCAGCTAGCTGCAAGAGTCAGATAAGAGACGACCTGACTCTCAAAACTCTGGTCTACAGATGCCATGTTTGATACTTAGGTTTAGTGGGTGAAGCACCTGATGGGTATTTTGGGGACATATTTGAAGACAGTGTATTAAAAACATGAAAAGAAGACTGATCTTTCATTATATGTGCTCAATAAGTAATGTTTTTTTTTTTTTACTGCCTGAAAATAGAAACTTCTCCTCTTCTGGAGGGGAGTGATAGTCAAGAGCAAAATGCTAGTTACTTCTTATTGAAGAATAGGATATCCCTTCAGTTCATCTAATAGAAGACAAATTTTAAAAAATAAAAAAAAAGATATGCGAAGTCAGATTTCATTGTCTTCAATGGCAGTTCCAGCTAAAGGAAGGGTGATTTTGGGAAAAAGACTTTCCAGAGATGGCTGGGAACCTGGGAAACTGGGCTCTCTTTTGAGTTCCACCAATTGCTTTTCATTCATCTTTGGATAAATCAAGTAAGTTTTTATGCGTAAACTTCCTTCTATTTTGAATATTATCGATAGTGCTTACTCTCTCTCACCTCTTGCTCTTTAGAGGATAAATGTGTGTTATGCACTTTGAGTGTCTTTGAAGGGGAGTGGTGTTCAAGTTTCATGGATGTGTGTGTCGTTAATATCGTGTTCACACATATCTAAGAAAAAAATGACTCTGCCTGGTCACTGTCAAAACAGATTACAACACTGACCAGTCATCACATTGATATTTAGTGAAAAGGAAATATGTTCTTTTCCAATCTAAGTTGTGGCTGAAGATCCATCTGCTTTGAGTGGTAAAAGCAAAGATCAGGGATTTTGCTGCAACTGTTGTCAATGCATCTGTCAAAATAGCCTTTGATATTTTGTCACTTAGCTAAATAAATTTTAGAGATGAAAAATCACTAAATGTTAGGAATAGAACTGTAATATCATTGTAGAATTTACTCCGGGTTTAAGATTTCCTACCTCCTCTCCCAAACTCAGTCTTATTCAGTCTTCCTTTGTCCCAGTAAAAGGCCCAATCATCCATTAAATCTGCAAACCAGCAAAGATAATAATGATAATAAAGCCATCACTAACATGTGTGAAGAAAATTTCAGTTTATAAATTCTTTTACATATGTATCTGCCCATTTGATCATTGATCATCAGAAAATCAATTAAACTTAGGGCTGAGAATATATGCCAAATGATAAAAACTCCCTGATTTTCTAATACATCAACCTAGCAGCCTAGTGAAAGTAAAGCTGTGTGGAAGGAGTCAGGTGGGGTGAGTCTGAAATAATGTCGTGGAAAGTCAGGTGCATTGTTGAGGATCTACTTCATTGTTGTTCATGAATTTTAAAGAAATCATTTTTCCTGCTTCCTGTGATTTTCTCCAGCAAAGAAACGAGGGTTGTTGGGTTGATATAGGACTATGGTGTTTAGAGCCAGATGACAAAAGCACAGATGGTCAAGGGAATTTAGGGTAAAAGTAAGAAGGTTTGTGAAACAATGTACCCTGTAATCTAAGTCTGATATACTATGGAAGTGAAGAGAGGAGAGGACTGATAGCTTGATAAGAAGTTTGGGCATCACTGTATAGGAGTTCCCCATGTGGTCAGAAAACAGAGCAAGAACAATGAACAAAAAGTTGAATGGAGGCTTCTGTCAAAGAAAATGTTTGAATCAATGCTTTTGGAGAATGAATCTGTATGCTAGTGACATGACCAAAGATACGGCAATGGGAGAGGAGTGTGGTAAGCTATGATTCTGGAGTGCTTGGTTATGTGGGTACTGAAGTCAGCTGGCATGATGAGTGATGATGGTTCAGATGACAAGGCGTCCAGTGAATCAGGAAATTTGTTGAGTTTGTTGGTGAGTAGCAACATGGAAGATAGTGGTATACCGAATTAATAATAATAATACCACCTAACACATTGGGTATAACTTAAAATATGTGAAACACTGTTTTAAGTGCTTTTCATACATTATTTCATTAATATCCTCAGTAATCCCATGAGTTAAGTAAAATTATTTTTCCATTATAAAATGAAGACATCGAGGCACAGAGAGGTTCAGTAACTTGACAAGGTCTCAGGGCTAATGAGGGCAGAGAGTTTGGATCTGAATCCAGAGAGTAAGATTTCAGAGTCCATGTGCTTATCCACTATGGTATAATACACAAAATCTTCAAGGAATTAGCAGTTAGGCTTTTTATTTAAAGAGCAGGAAAGAGCAATGATATGACCATGGTAACGGGAGTCCTGGCTCTTCAGTGTGTGGATAAGAGAAAATAACTGGACCAATTTGAAAGGGCTACATGAAAATGGTGAGCTACATTTTAAATTTGATTTAAAGATGTAGAGGAAAATACCCCCCCAAATAGAGAGTATAAGGATGTTTGTCAGTTCTTGGGGACACGTGGGAAGGGTGTGGAATGTGGAGGAAGGGTAGGTCCTAGGTAAGGTTTGGAGAGGGCACTGCACTGTGGTTGAGTGGTTGTGGATTGTGTACAGTGCATGGGCAAGGTAGTGAGGGGTGAAACCCACCCCCCCTCGTGGGACTGCATCCACCCACAGGGTCACCCTTTTCTCATTTATACAAAGGTGCTGTAGAGGACATTGGAGGCTTGGGGGGACTTATACTCTGTGCATTTAATGATGAAAACAAGGCATGTGATTTAGTCGGTTTAATCTCAAGTGCCTCTTTGAGGAGGGCAGGCACTGACTCAGTGGACAAGGGACTTGTCACCTTGGAGTGAGGGGCTAATGGGCTCAGATATTGCACACTCCCTGTACTGTGCTATTAAGCAGATGGTAGACCAATTACTGAGAATTTGCCTGAGCTGCACAAGTCAGAAACCTAGAACTCATCCTTGACAGTTCCATCTCCCTCCCTGCTCTTTATCTCATCTATTATGAACTTACAAAATTTCTCATTTGTGTTGCCTTATTTCTATCACCTCCTACTGCATGATTCCAGGCTTTCATATTAGTCCCTCATCAATCTGTCTTCATATTGCAGCCAAAGTTAACAACCAAATTATAACACTTCCTCCTTCTTATAATACATATACTACAGATTCTGAACAATTTGGCCCTTTGATTTCTGTTACCCTCATTTTCCACCAAGTATTCCCTTCATTCTTCCTATTCTAGCCACTTTGTAACTTCTTCCATCCCTTGTACTTAACCGTGTTCCTCCTGCCACTGTTCCTTTGCACATCTGTTTAGTATATTAGAATGTGCTTCCTTCCTCTTTTCAAGTAGGTTATTCCTATTTATTCTTCAGGTATCAATTCAAGCTTCAATCCATCCTGGAGGCCTCTTTTGACCTTTCTGATCCAACCAAATACCCTATTTTAGGCTCTCATATCCTCTTTGTACGTCACCCTCATATTATTTGTCGCAGTGGATATTTGCTTTTTGTCTTCTCCACTAACACTGCTAGATTCTCTAGGGCAAGACCATGTCTTATTTTTGCCCACTGTGTCAGCAGTGTCTAGTACAGTGGCTGCCAAACAGTGGGCATGCTTATAGAACATACTTGTGAGAAAATATTCAAAACTTACTTCATTCCACTGGAATCTAATTCTCAGTGGAATATGTGGGATACTGAAACTGTCAAACACTGGCCTCCAGAAGCTCAACATCCATCATTGTTAAAATTGTGCATCTCCCTCTGGTTGTGTAGATAAACAGGTCTAGATATAACACCCTGAGTGCATGCTTGGCATTTACAAGAGCATGTGTGTCCAAAAAGGGCCAATATATCACCAAGAAACACAAATGGGAAAATAGGTAAAATGCAACCAGCTTCCTATGTTTCAGAGGTCAAGCCATGGCAGCTTTCTCTCATGTACAGCATCTTGTACATGTTACTGAACCAAATTTGGGTCTGCTTGCCCACATACAGTAAAGCCAAGCTACTGACACCAGGTTGTGGTGAAGGAAGGTAGAGCTTTTATTGCAGGGCACCAAGCAAGGAGAATGGGCAGCTCATGCTCAAAAGACCCAGATTCCCCAATTGGGATTTCAAAGGCAGTGTGAGGGAGGGGGCTGCAGGGTGTGTGATCAGCTCGTGCACCATTCTTGGATTGGTTGGCATCAAGGTGAAGTTTCAAGCATCATCAACCTCTGGTTTCAACTGGTCTAGGGTCTATGTGCTTGTGGTCAGCAGTTTTCATCTGCTGGAGGTCTGCTTACTGTAAAAACAACTTAGGAATATGTGCCAGGCCTTTATCTATATCTTTCAGGGAACTGGGAGTTCGGTGATTCTGTGATGGTGTGGATTTATAGTCTAAATTGTTACCAGTTTCCAGGCCCAACAGCTATTCTTTTGTTTCTACATCTTCACATTCCCTAATCATTAACTCTTGAACCAGCCCTTTGAGACTCAGGGGAGGCCTGTGAGACTAAAGCAAAGCCCTTTTACTTCAAAGGACAGGGACACAGCTCGTATACAATTTCACACACATAAACTCTAATCATACAGATGTACGGCAAATCACTGCTACCCTGTCCTTGACCTGATAGGCTCTGATTGAACATAGCGTGCATTTGGATTTAGCTAAATATGTGAATGGAGGCTGGGTCAACCATGTGGAAAATAGTACTTGGTCTTGGAGTCAGGAAATCTGGGTTTGAGTCATGATCTGGTATTTATTATTTGTGCTACCTTGGGTAAGGAATAGGAAATTCATTTTCTTGGGCATCTATCATGGGATAGATACTTTCACAGGCCTATCATTAACTTACATGCTCTTCACTTGCTGTGTAAGTTAATACTGTTTTACTGTATGTTAGAAATTATCATTACCTTATTTTGCTGATGAGGAAAGAAAAAGAAAAGTGAACTTGTAAAAGTCACACAGCTCAGAAAATGAGGCTCAGAAAATGTGACCCCAAATCCAGGCTCTATTTCTTACCTTCTTTCTCCTTGGATGCTTGAGATCTTAGAATCTACATGTCACTGTGTACAAAATGGTCATGATAATAATGGCTTTATGAGAGGATTGTTGTGATGTTAAATTTGAAAATGAGGTGAGGCAATTAGCAATGACCGAAGTTTATTGTTGTTCAGTAACTTTTAGGATTAAATTAGCAAGCAC
Source organism: Lipotes vexillifer (assembly GCF_000442215.2). NCBI lineage: Eukaryota > Metazoa > Chordata > Mammalia > Artiodactyla > Lipotidae > Lipotes > Lipotes vexillifer. The sequence continues at coordinate 1,193,909 of NW_006779398.1, read as the reverse complement.
AGTGAAATAAGTATGGATGGAATTGGCAAAATTCAACTGCAAAGTACCATTTACCAAAAATTATTTAAAATTTGGTGCTATTTGTTTCATTACCAAAATACTATAAGTATTTCAATTATATATATAATGTATATATGTGTATATATGTATATATATTTAAAACTACACAAATGAAACAACCATTACAAAAAATAGCTGACAGTTCTTGACAATTATAATTTTTAGAGTTTCTATTTAATGATGGTCATAAAATAAAAATCTTAACTTAAAAAATAAAAGGGAAAATTTAAGTTATTTTTAAGGTTTTGGAAATTTTTTCTTAGCCTAATCCTAAATTGAGATAATTCATCTGTCAAGTGAAGAAATATTATGATCTTATTTGTTGAACAAATGGACAGTCTAGTATTTCTAAAATTGTTTGGAGTTAACAGGCAAAAAAGATCTGAGATGGGGAGAAAGTAATGGTTTCTTAACTATGGGAATACCAATGATCTGAGATATTAATAATTAATATAAATTACTATAATTTTTCATTCATATTAAAGATTATTTTCCTTTTACCTATATTGGAGGTGAATGCTTACATTCTGGAACCAGGTTAATTGTCCTTGTCTAATATTAGCAGTATGAAAATGTTGTTAATAACAATATAACATTGATAATTGCAAAAATCACATATCTATATGTTATAACACTTTTAAGAGCTAGAATACTTCTGTTAATTGCAAAATTGAATCCCATAATTAAGACCATTGGCAAAGAAACTGAAAGTGAAAGGTCTGAGCTATTAAATGTTTCAAAAAAAAATCTAATTAGAATATTTTCAAATTCACATTTTGTAAATCAACCTGGGGCCCTGGGAAACAAAAGAGGGCTGATACCTTGGTTTTCCAATGGTCCTGGAGGGGTTTTTATATTGCTCAAGAATATAATACAGTCGTACGTCAAAATGAAATATTTGTAGCACAGGCCCCTCTAGGTATTGTTTGAGACCAGCATTTGTACTCAGTAAAACCCAAGTACATTTTTGGAGTGGCTAATCTCCATTTTGGTGGCCACATATTGCCCATACCAGCTGAGGTTTGGGGTTCCAGCCTTAATCCAAGCAAAGATGCAAAATTAAAACCAAATAAATAAATGAAGTGATATGTCACATTGTAAGGGAATCCAAGATATGGGATAGAACTGTATCTTTTCATAGTTAAAATCTAAGTTAGTAATTTTTAAAACATGTTGACACAAAATTACTCATAACAAGCAAACTTACTTGTAAACTTTCTCAAACTTCTCTAAGATTTTATGGCTCTTGGTTATAAATGTTAAGTTCATCAATTGATGGAATGTTATTTACCTTTTAATACAGCAACTATTCCTAGGAAATAGATGGTAGGTGATGAGATCTCTATCAATTTTTTCTGTTTCCTTTTCTTTTCAGTTTTCCAATTGAAAATAGTCTTTTTTGGATATAATTTAATAAACTCTTATTGAGCTATACTTTTTCAAAATATGCCTAGTGATACACAGATTATCTAGAGATGATTGTGTTATATAAACATACTGAATTGGGTGTACTGTGCTAGTAATTCAAGTTTCCAGAATTTCTTGCTCCTATTGACTGTCTTAACTGAAGGCATGTCTTCATCAATATCTCTTTTATAATACAATTACAGCATGGGAAAATGTATTTTGAAAACAAGATTAATAGGTTATTACAAGAATAACAGCTCAATTCCCATTTTTAAAAATTTATTTATTTTTGGCTGCGTTGGGTCTTCGTTGCTGTGCACAGGCTTTTCTCTAGTTGCGGTGAGCGGGGGCTACTCTTTGTTGCGGTGTGTGGGCTTCTCATTGCGGTGGCTTCTCTTGTTGCGGAGCATGGACTCTAGTCGCGTGGGCGTCAGTAGTTGCGGCACGTGGGCTCAGTAGTTGTGGCTCGCGGGCTCTAGAGTGCAGGCTCAGTAGTTGTGGCACAGGGGCTTAGTTGCTCTGCGGCATGTGGGATCTTCCCAGACCAGGGCTCAAACCCGTGTCCCCTACATTGGCAGGCGGATGCTTAACCACTGCGCCACCAGGGAAGCCCTCAATTCCCATTTTCAAATTCCTTTCATGTGATACTTCAAGTTACAATCTCTTTTAATAGCTGCTACTATCTATGTATTTATTTTGACTTTGCCACACCCCATATTGTTGTTTTCTGATTCATTATCAGTGCTCCTGCTTTATAATATAGTCACATCATATCACATGAAACATAAAAATGAGAAGCATGAGAAAAATATTGTCATCATCTAGGTTATCACAAAGCACTAGATTTTGTTCAGGCATTATCTTACTTATAAGCTATATGGAGTCACATAATACTACCAGCTTGCTGACTGACCAGACCCACAGGGCTCCCTTCATTTGTTACCACCCAGAACTAAAGTAAGGGTGTGGGCAGCAGTGAAGAGCCCTGGGACAAGGTCCAAATTTGTCTTGCACGTCCGTCTACACTGTTGCTTCCTGAACTATAGAAAACACAATGTGAAAGCTTGCCCTGTAAGCACTTGACAGTGAAGAAAACTCCAAGGGAGTGTCAGTGGGGAAAAAGTGTATCACCAAGAAGAGAAGCCCTGTCCTCCTCCCCAAATGCCTCTCTATTGCCCTCTACTGACAAATGTTAACATCATACCAGCCCGAAAAGCAAAGACTGTAAAGGGCCCAGATTCATTTTTCCCAGGCTAGGCAACAAAGGATGATTTGTTGTGGAGAGGCATTAAATTGATAACTGCCACATACCCCAATTATTTTTAGTATACATAATGATCCATTTAAGTATTTTCTAGTCGTAGAATATGTTTGTCCTGAAGCTCACATCAGTTCTTCCCAGTAACCAGAGAAAGATGATAATTTATTGACAGCATGAGAAAGAGGCACTGGTCTTGAGGTTGGGCAAGAAGTTTACCCTTTCTCAACCTCAGTGTCCTCATCTATGACATAAGAAAGTTTAATAAGATTGGTTTTCTCAAATTTCAGTGCAAAAACTCCTAGGACTCCATAGAATCTCTTAAAGGTCAAAGATGGTTGAGAAGGCAAGATTGTTGGAGTTTTCAATTCCTCACCCATCTTCAACCAGAGCTACTCTAATATTATTTGTCATAACAGGGTTCCTATGAGGAAGAGGGAGCTTAGTGGCCAGGTTGTGACTTTGGGTGGGGTCTGGATCTGTGGACACAATTAACAAGACACCATCTTTGTCTTCCTTTCACACTGCTTCAGGATCTATGTTGCTGTTCCTAGTAAGGCTTTGTTTGAAGAAAGAGTTTTTCCACTAAGTGATAAATGACTAAAAAACTATGAATTAAAGGCTATCTACACTTCCTTCCAACTCTGAATTTCAATGGCTACTTGAAATTCTTACCATTTGTTTTTAGTTTTAGTACTCTAGTTGTTGTGTTTGACTAGGCCTTAGCCCAGGTGTTGTGGTTTTCCGGACTCTTCTATAATATTTGGACCTCAGCTACCTGCATAGGTCATGGCTTTGCTCCCTGACCCTTGGATGTGACTCCCTGATCTGGGGCTCCATGGATATCTGGTCAGTGCCCTGCTGCACCAGCCCCAGCCTCTATAAAATGATGGATTCCAGCTTTTGCTGTGCTTCTATACATTCCTAATTGATTCTTTATTATTCCTGAAGATTAGCAGAGCTATGAGGATAGAATAGAAAGGTTTGGGAATTAGATTAGATTAACACCCAGAAGATTGACAGAAGGAGATGATTGTGAATCATCAGATCAGACAGAAGGGAGATGGGTTTAGAAGCAAGTAAAACAATAGACACATATGATCTGTGAACACTCACTGATCACTGTGGATGCACTGAGAGTCAATCTCGTCTAATCTTCTCTCTTCTTACTTACCCTTCAGTGGTCATAAACATACCCTCAACCCTTCCTATAGAGAAAGAACTGCCTAAGGAGCTCGTTTAAGTCAATGGCAGCCTGCTGAGCTCACCTGCATCCCTTCCTCATGTGCTGCCCCTAAGTCTCCTCCATGAGGACACCCCATACCTTGCACATGTCTTTTTGATGTCTACTGTGGGACTCTGCAGTGGTTAAGAATTTGACTACAAAAGGGGCTGGTTCCTTATCACAGCAAGGACGGTATTTATTAGTAGTTGGTGGTAGGGCCTACCCCTTATCTCTCACCTAGAATAGACATACTTGAGAAAAATATCTATGTAATACTCCATGCTAGATTATACAAATATGCTAGGTTTGGGAGAAAATTTGTTTTCTAGGTTGTATTTATTAGAGTATCTCCTAAACTTTTTCAAAAGAGACCCCCCCAAATCTATCAATAAAATAGAACGTTTTTCTCACTTAACTAATAGTTCAAAATGAGTAGACAGGCTTTTCTCCACAAGGTCATTCACGGACTCAGGTGGGTAGTGCATTCGTACCCCATCTACTATGAATGCTATGGGACTTCCATTTGTGGGTCTAAGGCAATTATTCCAGTTACCTTTGTCTTTAGGGTCATGGGTATCTCACCAGCCTTTGGGAGGGGGAAGGAGAACATGGAGGTCAAGCACCTTCACTTTAAAATTCACTGACAAAAATAAAATATATGAGCACGACATGGCAAATTATATGTGAAATACCATTTGAAGTACATGTGAAAATAAAATTGTGAATTAAAAGTTGACCATTATCTATTGTTTTACAGTTGACCCTTGAACAACATGGGTTTGAACTGTGTGGGACCACTTATAAGTGGATTTTTTTCTATAGCAAATACTACAGTACTACACAAAATAGGGTTGGTTGAATCTTAATATGGAAGCAAGGATCCTGAGGAGCCCTGGATAAGGAAAGTCGACTAGTGGATTTTCCACTGTCTGGAGGTTGGGTACCCCTAACCCTCAGCGTTGTTCAAGGGTCAACTGTACTTGTAGTTTAAAAGACAGGCAAAAGATTAAGTGGTATTAGTGGCACATTTTGAAATCTGGAATGCACAGTCATGCAGTCAACATTAAGCCAAGAATTTGAATGAGTCAAAGTAGCCTTGGCTAGTTGAGCTGGTTGTTTGCCTATTCATGTATGCTCCTTCTTTCACCATTCTTTTTTTCCACCTTATTTTACCTCAAAAGTATGTCTTTAAAAAGAAAATTAATGTCAAAGGCTTTCAGTAGATTGCAGCGAGGGAACTGCTCTGCTACAAAATCCGGACCCAGAAGCAGGTTGTCTGGGAACAGCTTAGCATCAGGTTCCCATGAATGTGCAGTTGTGTGACATGAGAGGGAGTGGCCCTCTTTCCAGCCACACCCCATTAAGCTTCTTTTGGCTATTAGTTTAATGAAACAGAGTTCCACTTTTAATTTTCACTGTATGCGTATACCTGAAATTAATAATGGGAATAGAAATGTCCCACTCAAAGATCTAGTTTCAGCTATTTATTTATTTAAATTGAAGTATAGTTGCTGTACAACATTATATAAGTTACAGGTGTACAATATAGTGCTTCACAATTTTTAAAGGTTATACTCCATTTATAGTTATTATAAAATATTGGCTATATTCCCCGTGTTGTACAATATGTGCTTGTAGCTTATTTTATGCCTAATAGTTTGGGCCTCTTACCTACTCCTATATTACCCTCCCCCTTCCCTCTTCCCACCGGTAACCACTAGTTTGTTCTCTGTATTTGTAAGTCTGCTTCCTTTTTGTTTTATTGGCTAGTTTGTCATATTTTTCACATTCCACATATAAGTGATATCATACAGTATTTGTCTTTCTCTGTCTGACTTACTTGACTTAGCATAATGCCCTCCAAGTCCATCCATGTTACTGCAAATGGCAAAATTTCATTTTTTTTTTGTGGCTGAATATATATATATATATATATATATATATATATATATATATATATACTGTATCTTTATCCATTGATGGACACTTAGGTTGCTTCCATATCTTGGTAATTGTAAATAATGCTGCTATGAACATTGGAGTGCATGTATCTTTTCAAATTAGTGTTTTTTGTTCTTTTGGATACATACCCTGAAGTGGCACTGCTGGGTCATATGGTAGTTCTATTTTTAGATTTTTGAGAAACCTCCATACTGTTTTCCACAGTGGCTGTACCAGTTTACATCCCAGCAACAGTGTACAAGGTTCCCAGACCCCAAATACCCAAAATTTATTTTTAACAATTAGCATGTATAAATCTATTTTATGTTAGTTCATTGAGTAGCCTTTCCAAAAAACAACTGATTCATTGCACACATAAAACATGATAATTTTTGTACAGCACACTGGAGTAAGCTGGAGGTAATCTAGGGGTATTTATTTCAGGCTTGATGAAAAAAAAAAACATAGTTTTTTTTTAATATATATAAAATAAGTTCGATAAGCAAGTTAATATCCAAATTAGAAAGATATTACATACTACATACTTATACCGCTTTCAAATAAAAGCTTTTCATGAGTTTTTATTCATAATCACAAACTTTTTATAACAGATGTTGTTTGAAATGACTACATACAATTTCTAATCAGTAATTCTAATTTGGATTTCTTAAAATTCTAAGTAGCCACCCTTGATGTTCAGGCCAGGAGGTGATTAAAAATGTGACATCATTTATTAAAAGCATAACAATTTACAACAACTGGAACTAATTTTAAAAATACAAAACTCTATTTTTTCTTGATAAAGGTAATGTTGAAATCTGTCACTACACAAATGGATTTCAAATTCAATAATACTTTTTAAAACTTAAGTAAAATACCTTATATCCAGCTTTATTGATACACAACTAATACACAGTAAACTACACATATATGAACAGTTTAATGTGTTATATATATGTATATACCAATGAAGCCATCAACCCTATCAAGAAAATGAGCATATCAATCACATACAAACCCTGTTCATATGCCTTTACACTCCATCCCCGTCTTTCCTTCCATATGTCCTCAGATTACCACTGATTTGTTTTCTGTCACTATAGATTAGTTTGCATTTTCTAGAATTTTCTATGTGAAATCATACTCTTTCACTGAGCATAATTATGGAGAAATGGCTAAATCATATGGTAGGTGTATGCTTAAACTGACAGTTGGTTGTACCGTTTTACACTTCTACCAGCAGTGTATGAGAGTTCAGGTTCCTTCACACATCCTACCTAATATCTGGTATGGTAAGTCTTTTTAATTGTAGTTATTCTAATAGGTGTGTAATATTTTTTCTTTGTAGTTTTAATTTGCATTTCCTCAATTGTATTGAGAATATTTTCTTGTATTTATTTGGCATTCATGTATCTTCTTTGCTGAAGTTTCAGTTCAAATGCTGTGCTCATTTTTATTGGACTCTTGGTTTGCTTATTGTCGAGGTATACGAGATCTATATATATTTTGGATATAAGTCATTTGCTGGGTATGTGTTTTGACAATATTGTCTCCCAGTTTGTGACTTGCCTTTTCATCTTCTTTATAGTACTCATTGAATTTTTCGTTAAAAATCTGTTCATAAGGAAAGTGCCAGACCCAGACGTCTTCACTACAAAATAGAGTTAATAATGTATATAGAATGGGCTTCCCTGGTGGTGCAGTGGTTGAGAGTCTGCCTGCCGATGCAGGGGACACGGGTTCGTGCCCTGGTCCGGTCCGGGAAGATCCCATATGCCGCGGAGCGGCTGGGCCTGTGAGCCATGGCCGCTGAGCCTGCGCGTCCAGAGCCTGTGCTCCACAACGGGAGAGGCCACAACAGTGAGAGGCCCGCATACCACAAAAAAACAAACAAACAAACAAACAAAAAAATAATGTATATAGAAGTAAAATATATGAAAACAAAGAAACAAAGACTGAGGGAGGGGAAGAGGAAGAATTCTGTTGTAAAGGCCTTATGATATACATGAAATAGAATGATATTACTTGAAGGTATCCTGTCATATATGTTCTAACAACACCAATTAAAAGGCAAATATTGTCCTATTGGAGTTTTTCAAAAGCTGACATTATGCTATATATAAAATATTCATTTAAAATAAAATATACAAATATGTTAAAAGTAAACGTTTGGAAAAAGAAATTCCAAGCTTACACAAATCAGTAGAAAGCTGGAATGGCTATACTCTTATGAAAAATATACATTTCAGAGTAAAGAATATTACATGGGATAAAGACAGTCACTTCTTGATAATAAAGGGGTTAATTCATAAAAAATTCATAACAAATCTAAGTATTTGTGCACATAATAACAGAGCTTTTAAATATATGAAGCAAAACCTGATAGAACTGAAAAGTAAAATGGACAAATTCACAATTGCAGTCAGATACTTCAACACTCGTCTTTCAATAATTGATGGAACAAGTAGACAGAACATTACTAGGGATACAGAAGATTTGAACAACAATGTAAACAACTTGACATAATTGACTTTTATAGGACCCCCCCCCCCTGCATAAAACAGCAAGAAATCTTTTCAAGTGAAAATGGAATATTTATGAAGACATAACTTTCTGGGCCATAATACAGGTCTCAATAAATTTTAAATAATTTAAATATGTTCTTTGAACAAAATGAAATTAGTAACAACAGAGTGATATCTGGAAAATCCATAAATATTCAAAAACTAAATAACTTACCTCTAAATAACACATGGGTCAATGAAGAAATCACAAAAGAAATTAGAAAGTATGTCAAATTAGTTATACAGCAGAAACTAACACACCATTGTAAAGCAATTATACTCCAATAAAGATGTTAAAAAAAAAATGTCAAATTGAATGAAAATGAAAGCACAGCATATCAAAATTTGTGGAGTGCAGCTTAAACAGTGCTTAGAAAATTGTAAATATTTTATATTAATTATACACATATTAGAAAAGGTAAAAGGCTTCAAATCAATGACCTTAACTTTCACTTAAAAAAATCTAAAAATATGGAGGACCCAGCCCTGCACATCAGTACATCAGCCCTATCCGTGGGACCCCCAGGACCCTACAGCCGGAGACTCTGGGACCTGGCTCCACCTACCAGTGGGCCGCACTAAGCCTGGGACCAGCCTTACTCACTAGTGGGTAGGCACCAGCCCAGGATCCCCTGGTAGTCAAAGGTACAAACTTCCAGGTATAAGATAAATAAGTACTAGGTATGTAATATAAAACATGATAAATATAGTTAACGGCGCTCTGTGTTATATATGAAAAGTGTTAAGAGAGTAAATCCTAAGAGTTCTCATCACTAGAAAAGATTATTTTTCTATTTCATTAATTTTATATCTATATGAAATGATGGATTATTGTGATAATCATTTTATGATGTATGTAAGTCAAATTATTATCTGTATACCTTAAAATTATATAGTGCTATATGTCAATTAAATATCAATAAAACTAAAAGAAAAAAACAAGAGCAAATTAGATGCAACAAAAGTAGGAGAAATGACAAGTAATAATGATAGAAATATAATAAGTAATAATAAAGATAAGATATAAAATTAAACAATAATTATAGATAATTTTAAAGATAAGAGCAGATATAAAGCAAAACAATAAAGTCAATAAAACCAAAATATCAATCCTTAAGACAGTCAATTGAATTGATTAACCTCTAGTCACATTGATCAGGAAAATAAAAAGTAGACTCAAATCACCAATGTCAGGAAAAAGAGGAAATTCTACAGACTTTGAGAGGAAAATAAGAAATATTTATGGACAACTTTATGCTAATAAATATTAAAACATATGAAATTGTCAAATTCCTTAAAGACACAAACTACCGACTACCAAAATTTACCCAAGGAAAAAAAAAATCCTCAGTAGCCCTAATTGAACCGTAGTTTAAAATCTTCTCACAAAGAAAATGCCAGGCCCAGAGGTCTTCACTGCAGAATTCTACCGAACATTTAAAGAAGAAATAACATAAATTGTACTCTAATTCTTTTAGAAAATTGAAGAACAGTGGATACTTTCAACTCATTTTTTTGGGACCACATTACCCTGATACCAAAAACAGATAAAGATATTTCAAGACATAAAAGCTGTACATCAATATCCCTCATGAGTATAGAAGCAGAAATTCTAAACCAAATTTTAGCAGAGAGTCAAACAATGTATAAAAAGAATAATACATCATGACCAAGTGGGGTTTATCCAGAAAATGCAAGTTCAACATTTGAAAATCAACAGCATGTTAATATTATATTAATATATTAAGAGAATAAGGAAAATTTTATGATTTTCTAAATAGATGCAGAAAAAGCATATGACAAAGTTAAATGTTCATTTATGATGAAACCCCTTGAAATGCTAGGAAAAGAATAAAACTCCTTCAGTCTAATAACGGGCATTTATGAAAAACCTGGAGAATAAAATCTTCTAGCAGCAGCCTACAAACCCTTGCTGGCTTCAGAGCCAGATGTCTGGCTGGTAGAGAACTTCAGTATTATTCAGTAGGTTGCTGGACCATCGGAAGTGCCACCCAGCTTATGATGAGCTCCAAGGAAATCAAAGTAAGACTGCTTACAGCTGGAGGTTATTGGCCATAGGTCTTGTCTTCTGCAGGGATTACTTGGCGCCCCAGTGCAGAGAGACTCACCATCTCCAAGCCCCTGTGTATCCCTGTCAAGTTACACCAGTGGGTGTGGTCCATTACTGGGAAGCTTGACTCCTAGAATGCAGGCTACTTGTAATTGAGGAGATGCCTACAACCCTTATCCGTGCTCTCTCATGATGTCAAGCATGGCAGCTTGACATAGCCTTTAACCTGTATTTCCTTATTACATAATTATATTTGGTGCATTAAAAGTGAGAAGTTACTGTTAAAATTGTTTTCTTTCCCACCAACACAACAGTCCCTCCTGACAACTCTTCTGTTTACTAGGGCTATAGCCTTTTGGGATGTTAGGGAGGAGTAAATAAAGAATATCTTGGAAAGATGTTGAAATCACCAATTCCTCACTGAAAATAAATTACACTGTTGAAAGAAAACCCATAATTCCATCTCCCCTCTAATCATTGTTCTTCGATTACTACTGAATTGTTTGTTTGATTCTTACAATAAAATGTGTGTATTTTTTCCTCTAAACAGTTTAAAAACCTAGACGATCATGAAAATTTTTGTATGCTTGAGAAGCGCCTCTTCCTATGATGTGTGTGTGTGAACTTTGGATAAACAACACTATGACTGTAAAACATTGTCAGATGACTTTGCAGATTGACTTGATTTTCACTTTTCATCTGGCTGTTTTTAGTACCACGAAGACTCTGCTTTTATTTCAGAATGAATTCCACTTAGTGACCCTTCAGCAAGCATGTTCTGACCTTTCATAATCACAGCCAAATATGTTTTTAGCTCATTATCTGCTACACTCTATAGTGCCACAGGCTACATGAAGAGTCTGTGCACTCTCAGTGACCTTCACATAGAACTGAATTTAGAAAGGTGCACAGGTGCCATACAAAGTAAAAAATATATATATTTATATATTATATAAATATTATATATAAATATATCTATTAACATATAAATATGTATATAATATTTATATATTTACATGTTAATATTTTATATAAATATTTATATATAAATATATAATATGTATTCACACACACACAAATATATGTAAAATGTATTTTTAATATGTTGAACTAATTAAAAATGGAAACTGGATTTTGTTTAAGAAACTTTCAATAAATAAATAATCTTCCTTTTGCTACCCCCAAAGCTATTCTCGGGAGATCCTATTGTATGATTTTTAGGAGAAAAATATATCCTAGAAATTTGAGCTTACATTTCACACAACACAGACACAGACACACACACATCCCTTTATGTGGGATTAAAAATACAATCTCAGAAGTTTCCTATTTAAAAAAAAAAAAAAAAAAAAGAAAGGATTCCCTAACTGACTACTATTGTTCATCCCCTCCAGGACTGACCTCCCAGGTTGAGAAAACAAAGCCTGAAAAGAAGTCCAAATAATCTACATTAAATTAAATCCTTACATAGTTGAGGAAGCAGCTTGAGATGAGGGAACAAATTAACATATAACTTCATCTCCAGATGTGCCCTCTCTTGCATTTTTAAATCTACACAGGACCAGTACCTAATTTTAAAAAGGTTATTTATATTAAGAGCTACTAAATTATATTTCTTGTAGCTTTTCTTAAATTTAGTTTGCTTTTAAAAATAAGTTCAGTGATATTTAACACGGATCAGGCAATATTATAATTGGAGTCCTAATTAATGTTTTAAAAGTTGAGACCAAATATTCAACAGCAGCAGCAGGCACCAATAATTCTTGGAGTCCGCAAATATGTCCCGAGCAATCTCCACGTTGCATTTCTCTTGGTCTGTGGAAACAAGTGGCAAAAGTAGTTGAAAGTAAATGAGCTGTTCTTTCAATTTAATTCAAGATGTTTTCTGTAGTCTAAATAAAGGGCTTTAGAAACTGTTATTTTTTCTTCTGATCTTTATAATGCCCCTTGAATTGAAAGCTAAGCTGGCACTTTAATTGTGGGCAGGCCAAAGCTGTGTATTCACAGACTGGAATGAATGCTAATTTGTCAGCCAGGCGAAATTATGCATGTCCTTCTATCTTCCAATTTCCCATGACTGTTCACAGTTGGAGGTTGCTTTTCTATCCCTGGTTTCACTGCCTTCTCTAGAAATCTTTGCAACTGAAATCACTGAGGTGCTTCCTGTTAGCAAGAACTCAACCTCTCTTCCGCCCCCCCCCCGCCCCGCCCCACCCTGAAGCTTCTGCCTTCTATGAAAATATCTGTGAATGCTGTACATGAAGGACACTGTGGATACTACCAAAATTAACTGTTTTGAAATTAAAGTAAAATTTATTTCCAAAGGCAAACAAAAGAGGAAATAAACCATTTAGTAATCTACAATGAGCAATACTGAAGATCCTTATTTGTTCTGGGAAAGGGTGAAGGGATCTCATTTGAAATTTATCATAACTTTATAACAAACTTGTGTGGAATTTTATTCTGAAAGAGAAGATTTTTAATAGGTTGCCATTTCTGTATATGGTTGGAGAAAAACTTTACCTTTGCAAAGCAAAAGTAAATAGTAAGTAAAATAGTAAAGACCTTCCAGGAGCCCCAAGAGCCAGTGAATTAGATGAGAGAACCCCAAGCAATGGACTCACCCACAGTCAACCAGAGGAGCCCCACCTTGGACTGATTTATATCTTGAGATTTTTCTGTTGGATTCCTAAAGTAATCTAACTGCTGCTATAAAAACAAAGTTTTGAAAACCGCTGAATTCAACATAAAGATTATATAAAAAGAATGGTTGATGCAAATAAATTAATGTGCAGGCAGTTCTGAGCCTTCCAGCAAGATATCCAGTGTTTCTTGAAGATGAGGGTCCTGCTTTGTTTATTTTGTTGTTGCTTACTCTGCAGTGCAGTGACACCTCCAGAAATGCTTTTACCCTATGTATCAACTATGTGTATTGACCTTAGCCAATGTCTTTCTAGTAAAAAAGCTGTCAAGATTTCTAGCAAGGCCCCTTCACTGTTTGATCCTTCAGCAGCCCCCCATAACTGGATGGATTGAGAACATAGAAAACAGCATGAAGCCCCAGGACTCAGGTCCCCAGGTTATGCCTGATTGGACAGGAATCACCCCTGGAAACAAAGATCTCCTTCTCTAGTACTGTGATTTCTAGAAGCAATAATTGTTTAGAGATAGAAAACAAGGAAATCCAGAGTGAATAAATTTATGGGGATTTGTAGGGATCCACTATTGTGAGGACTTGAAGATTCTTTTGACCGAGGATGTGGTTATATATCAAATCAAAATGTAACTGCAACGACCATCTCCCTCTCTCTCTCTCCCCCCCTCCCCCTCCCTTGCTCGCTCCCGCTCTCGCTCTGTCTCTCATGCACGTTTTGCCAGAGCCTTGAAGATTTTACCTCTGTTACCCAGATTTTCAGTTTTGGCTCTCAGGGAGTTAATTTATTAGTTAGGTACTGCTCTTACATTTTGGATTTAATATCATCAGGGGATGAAAGATTTTGGATGTACAAAACACACAGACCTGACCAAAATAAGAAATATCACTTTATTTTCCTACTCACACATTTTTAAACTGTGTATTAAGTATCATGTACATTATTAATTTAAAAATAAAACATTCAGACTGTAGTAATATAAAAAGAAAATTTCATACAGCCATTGATCTTGTATGTTCCTTGGATGGTACAGGGGTTGGCAAACTATGGGCCACATTATATAGCTTGTCAGCTAGGAATGGTTTCTGCATTCCTAAATGTTTGGGAAAAAATAAAAGAAAAATCGTATTTCATTACACATGAAAATTATATGAAATTCAAATTTAGCATTTATAAATAAAGTTTTATTGGAACATTTGGGTATTGCCTATATGTCCGCTCTCACACTATAATGAAAGTTGGTTAGTTGCAACCAAGACCATATGGCTGGCAAAGCCTAAAATATTTACTACTAGTCCTTTACAGAAAACAGCTGCCAAACCCTGGAATAATGGACGCCTTTATTTATCGCTGACTCTCCATCTTAATTTGGCATCATTCACTCTTTTCTCTGTTGTCTCTTTCTAACTTCTTGATACGATTTTCAATTATCTTTCTCCTTAGACATGATTTCCCTGAGTTTGCTCATGTTAACTCTTCTGGTTCTGTCATTTAAAGAAAAGTGTGAAGAAAAAGAGGGGAAGAATACCAGGTTCCCTGTACTTTGGGGGGACATAGAATCAGAGCTGAGATTTCAAGGTATACCCAGATTTAGACCTCTTCATCAGATTTGGGCTATCCTAACATTTTCTGTTTTTCCCTTCTCTGGAAAAAGTGAAACATTTTCTCTCCTTCTGTTTTGTAACCCATGCCTAATAGCTTGTCAATTGGTCTAGAGTTTTGTTTGTTTCAGAGAAGTCCAAAGTAACACCTTGCAGGATATTTAGAGAAGACAATAACAATCTAGCAGTCATTTAGGAGGTCCCTTAGGGTGCATAGTGATCCATCATTTTTGTTTCTTTGTGGTTTAAGATACAGTTTTACCAACAACAAGAATTTACTGTAATGGAGGTTCCTTAAAAAACTACAAATAGAACTACCATATGACCCAGCAATCCCACTACTGGGAATATACCCTGAGAAAACCAAAATTCAAAAAGAGTCATGTACCAAAATGTTCATTGCAGCTCTATTTACAATAGCCCGGAGATGGAAACAACCTAAGTGCCCATCATCGGATGAATGGATAAAGAAGATGTGGCACATATATACAATGGAATATTACTCAGCCATAAAAAGAAACGAAATTGAGCTATTTGTAATGAGGTGGATAGACCTAGCGTCTGTCATACAGAGTGAAGTAAGTCAGAAAGAAAAAGACAAATACCATATGCTAACACATATATATGGAATTTAAGAAAAAAAAATGTCATGAAGAACCTAGGGGTAAGACAGGAATAACGACACAGACCTACTGGAGAATGGACTTGAGGATATGGGGAGGGGGAACGGTGAGCTGTGACAGGGTGAGAGAGAGGCATGGACATATATAGACTAACAAACGTAAGGTAGATAGCTAGTGGGAAGCAGCTGCATGGCACAGGGATATCGGCTCGGTGCTTTGTGACCACCTAGAGGGGTGGGATAGGGAGGGTGGGAGGGAGGGAGAAGCAAGAGGGAAGAGATATGGGAACATATGTATATGTATAACTGATTCACTTTGTTATAAAGCAGAAACTAACACACCATTGTAAAGTAATTATACCCCAATAAAGATGTTAAAAAAAAAAAAAAGAATTTACTGTATAGCATAAGGAACTATATTCAATGTCTTGTAATAAACTATAATGGAAAAGAATTGGAAAAAAAAAGAAATATATATACACACACACATATATGTATAATTGAATCACTTTGCTCTACACCTGAAACTAACACAATATTGTCAATCAACTATACTTCAATTTAAAAAAAATAAAAAGATACAGTGTAGCCATTTGATATAGGACTGCTTACTAACCTACCATTTTCTAGCAGGTATTTTAGTGTATGATAAAAGTAATGCTTGATTAAAATGAACCTTGTTTCCTAGAGAAATCAGCATGGCACAGCATTTTTGCTATTTGTAAGCTCCCTTTGAAACCATGGCACAGTAAAACTAGGAGTAAGAAGCACTATGGCCACACTGTACAGCATCTTCCTTAGGTGTTTCAGCCACAGGAACAGTTTTGGAGCTGTGGAAGCACTTCTTTAAGTGCTTTGAATTTAAATTTGTGCAATGTGTTAATTATTACTCTATTTATAGAATGTTTCTTGGCTCACATACATTTTGAAGAAAAAGATAAACTCATTGTATGGTATTTTTAAATGTATTGCATCCTGAATAAATGTTAGATAGTGCATCAATTTTTATAGCACAACTAGCTATTTTAAAGCACAACTAATACCTATTGTTTTTCTTAAATGTGTTAATATTCCTAAACTTTATAAATGTATCTTTCACTACTATTTAAAGGATTGTAGTAAAAAAAAAACAAACAAAAAACCCCAAAGTCCAATGCAAATAAGATATTTGTGATGGCGAAGGATTAATTAGCAAAGTGCTTTATAGCGGCCTCCAGTACTGACATTACTTTACATGTTTGTTTCTTGTCTGTCTTCCTCATTTAATATTTCTCATTAGTGGGAGCTTCAGCCTATTCACCCTGTTCCCATCACCTAGAGTCATGCTTGATACATAGTAGATGCCCAATAAATATTTATTGAATGAGGGAACTGTGAGGCATTAGTCTGCAAAATTAACATACAATGGATGATATGAATTCTCTGCATAAATTACTTTAAATGTCTTTATAATTCCAAGTTGAAAAAAAGACAAGAAAATCAAAGCCCATTTTGACAAGAGGAAGCTGTAGCTTTACTGGTGATAGTAACAGTGGAACAAAGGACATGTTTACACAGAAGTCAGGAAAAGGGAGTATACAGGTAAGAATTTGTCAATGTTTTATTTGCCTTCAGGGAAGAGATGCTTTGAACAGAGGACTTGAGTAAATAGACCACACCCCCCCTTACCAGTAGACTTGGACTTGATTGACCAGTCTCCATGACGTCTCTACAAATACATAAATCATATTCTATTTAACTATATATGAGTTTGATAAGAGTTTCCTGAAACTGACCACCTTTGAGCATGGTGCTTTGATTGTTGCCATTTTGCTAAACTGTGACATCCTGCCAGAGGCTAATCAGCTTTCTCAGGTTAGAGTTCTATTTTGCTACCCTCTAATCTTCCAGAGGACAGAGATCCCTACAGTATCAGAGTTTAGTATGTTATTGATATTATCTTAGTAAGATTAAGGTAGGTTATGCTGGGGTAACTAAGAAACAAAAACTATGCCAAACACTCTCCTTTCATTATATAAAATATATCCTTTTATTAATCTTAACATACTCATTAATTTCTAGTTTAACTTTATTGTGGCCAGATAGCATCATATATATGATTTTGATCCCTTTAAATTCAGATTTTCTTTATGGACCAAAATATATTCTACCTTGGTCAGCATTCTCTGTGAACTTGAAAAACGTGACGTGTAGGTTTTATTGTTCTTGTTAGAAAGTTCTATATGTCAGTTAGACCAAGTTGGTTGAGAGTGTATTTAAGTCTTCTACATACTTATTGAATTTTTTTGTCTATTTTCTATATCATTTTATCCATTACTGAAAGAAAAAAGTTGAAATCAGCATGCTCTCCAGCTCTAATTGTACTTTTGTCTATTTCTCTTTCAGTTTTTGTTTCATGCATTTTTAACATCTGTTATTAGGTGCAGACATATTTAGGGTTGTTATGTCTTCTCGATTTATTCCTCTATCATTAGGAGATGACACCCTTTTCTTTGGTAATATTGCTTATCTCTGGTAATATTTCTTATTCCTAAGCTTTTTTGAATTAACTTTTGCATGGTGTGCATTTCTGCCTCCTTTTACTTTTAACGTATTTGTATCTGTATACTTATATGGGTTTCATGCAGACTACATATAGTATCCAATCTGACAGTATCTTTTTTTATTAATTTTTATTGGAGTAAAGTTGATTTACAATGTTGTGTTAGTTTCTGCTGTACAGCAAAGTTAATCAGTTATACATATACATATAACCACTCTTTTTAGAATTTTTTCCCATATAGGTCATTACAGAGTATTAAGTTCCCTGTGCTATACAGTAGGTTCTTGTTAGTTATCTATTTCATATGTAATAGTGTGTATATGTCATCCAAGTCTCCCAATTTATCCCTCCCCCCCTTTTCCCCTTGATAACCATACGTTTATTTTCTACACTTGTAACTCTATTTCTGTTTTGTAAATAAGTTCATTTGTACCCTTTTTTTAGATTCCACATATAAGTGATATCGTATGATATTTTCTTTCTCTGACTTACTTCACTCAGTACGACAGTCTCTAGGTCCATCCATGTTGCTGCAAATGGCATTATTTCCTTCTTTTTTTATGTCTGAGTAATATTCGATTGTGTATATGTATCACATGTTCTTTATCCATTCATCCGTCAATGGACATTTATGTTGCTTCCATGTCCTGGCTATTGTAAACAGTGCTGGAATGAACACTGGGGTGCATGTATCTTTTCAAATTATGATTTTCTCCGGATATATGCCCAGGAGTGGGATTGCTGGGTCATATTGTACCTCTATTTTTAGTTTTTTAAGGAACCTCTGTACTGTTCTCCATAGAGGCTGTATCAGTTTACATTCCCACCAACAGTGCAAGAATATAGTTGACTTATAACTGTAAATTTGCCCTTTTCTCCACTCCCTCTCCAGCATTTATTGTTTGTAGATTTTTTGATGACGGCCATTCTGGCCAGTGTAAGGTGGTACCTCATTGTAGTTTTGATTTGCATTTCTCTGACAATTAAGTGATGTTGAGCATCTTTTCATATGCTTTTGGCCATCTGTATGTCTTCTTTGGAGAAATGTCTATTTAGATCTACCCATTTTTTGATTGGGTCATTTGTTTCTTTGATATTGAGCTGCACGAGCTGTTTGTATATTTTGGAGATTAATCACTTGTCGGCTGCTTCGTTTGCAAACATTTTCCCCCATTTTGTGGGTTGTCTTTTTATTTTGTTTATGGTTTCCTTTGCTGTGCAAAAGGGTTTAAGTTTAATTAGGTCCTATTTGTTGATTTTTGTTTTTATTTTCATTACTCTAGGAGGTGGATCAAAAAAGATACTGCTGCAGTTTATGTCAGAGTGTTCTGCCTATGTTTTCCTCTAAGAGTTTTATAGTATCTGGTCTTACATTTAGGTCTTTAATCCATTTTGAGTTTATTTTTGTGTATAGTATTAGAGAATGTTCTAATTTCATTCTTTTACATGTGGCTGTCCAGTTTTCCCAGCACCCCTTATTGAAGAGACTGTGTTTTCTCCATTGTATATTCTTGCCTCCTTTGACAGTATCTATCTTTTAATTGAAGGATTTAGATCACTGAAATCTAATGTGATTATTGGTATGTTTAATTTTAAATCTACCATATTACTAAATATTTCATTTGTTCTTTGGTTACTCTTTTCTCCACTTCTTTTGCATCTATCATTATTTTATGATTACATTTTCTTCCACTATTGGCTTATTAGCGTATGTTGTTTTATGTTTTAGTTTTCTCTATTAGGTTTGCAATATACAAACTTATCACTGTCATTATCACTTTAACTTATCACGTTGTTCAACTAGCAAGCATTGTATCACTTCCATCTAGTATAAAAAACTTCTATTTTCCCTGCCTTGATGCTAACATAGTCATACATTTTAGTTCTACATATGATAGAAACCCCACAACACACTATTATTATTTTTGCCTTAAACAGCTAGTCATCTGGCACTACTCACTCCTTCGAAAAGATTCAGGTTCCCACCTGGTATCTCCTTCCTTCTGCCTGTGGAGAGTCTGATGACAACAAAGTTACTCAGTTTTTTTTTTTTTTTTTTTCTTTCCTAAAAAGTCTTTATTTTGCCTTCATTTGTGAAATAGTATTTTCATTGGGTATACAGTTGAAGGTTGACAGATTTTTTTTTTTCTTTCAATAATATGAAGATGCCATTTCTTGTATTCTGGTTTGCACAGTTTCTGAAAGTAAGTCTTTTATCATCATCTCTTTGGTCTTCTGTATGTAATGCTTCTTTCTCTGGCTGTTTTTAAGAGTTTCTTTTTGTCACCATTTTTAGAATGTCTTTATTGTTTTATATAGTACTTTTCTTTATGTGTTTTCTTCTTGGAGTTTTTTGAACTTCTTGGATCTTAGGGTTTATACATTTCATCACTTTTGATTATTTTTTCAGTCCTTTTATTCTGTCTCCTCATACCTTTCCCCACCCTCTCTCTTTCTCCATGATTCTGGGGTTCCAATTATATACGTTAGATAGTTTGATATTGTTCAACCAGTTGCTGATATTGTTTATTCTTTTCAGTGTATTTCTCTTTGAACTTTATTTTGAATAGCTTCTGTTGCTATGTGTTCAAGTTCTCTGAACTTTTGCAGTGGTTCATATGCTGTTAATCCTATTCAACTAAGTATTTTCATTTTATATATTATATTTTTCATTGCTAGTAGTTCTGTTGTTTTCTTTTTTACGTCTTCTGTTCCCCTCATCATCATTTTTAAGTTTTCCTTTACACCCCTGAGCATATTTATAACATTTGTAATTTCAGTTTTATAGTCTCTGGCTTGCAAGTCCATAATCTGTCCTTTTTAGGTCTATTTCTATTAATTGATACTTATATCTCTTATGGGTCACATTTTCCTGCTTCATTGTATACCTTAGAATTTTGTTTGAATGTCCTACCTAATGAACTTTATGCTGTTGGTTAGTAGATTTTGTTGTATGCCTTTAAAGGGTGTTGAATTTTTTCTAGCATTCAGTTGAGTTGAGACCAAGTTTATCCTTTCAAAATTTTCCTCAAAACTTTGTTAGGACTGATCCAAAGAAGTTTTTAGTCTTAGGCTCTCTTAGTTCATTCCTAAAGTGATAACTTTTTCTGATTCTACTCAATATTCTATGAGTATATTGTGAGATTCTTCTATTCTGACTGTGGGAATGTAAAATATTTTCAACCCTCAGTGAGCAAGAGGAATTATTCAGCCTTATTCCTGGTATTTTCTTCCCCAGTCTTAGTGAGTTTTATCCTACATGTGTTCAGATACTCAGCCAAAGACTGGAGGGAATGGCTCTACATATATCTATCTCTCTCGCTCTCTCCACCCACCTTCCCAGCTCCCAGTTCTCTTGTAGTCTGTCCCACAATTTCTAGCCATCCCTTGTCTCCCAAATTCCAATTTCTGGAATTCTGTTCTCAACTCTTTGTGGCTTAAGTTGCCCTCACCTGCTCTGAGTTCTGAGAACTACTTCCATGAAGTAACCTGGAGCAATCATAGGGGTCATATTATTTGTTTCCCTTTTCTGAAGAATCACAGCCCTCTACTACCTCTTTGAAACATCTAATAATTATAGTTTTATATATATTTTCCAGTATTTTTTTTAGTTTTTTAAATTTTTTATGATGGGAGAACAAATTCCTTAGCAAGTAAGTATTTATGGACAGAAGTGAAAGTCCTGTAGTCTGGTTCTGATTTGCTAATAATAAACACAGTCCATTTGTTATTTAAGGCAATGTTTCTCAAAGTGTAAGCCATGGAGCAACTGAATCAGATTAGATTGGTTGATAATGTGTATTCCTGGGGTGCACATTTAACCTACTGAATCATAATATCTGGGAGGTTGTCCTAGGATATAATTTTTTAACAAAAATCCGAATAACTGTTTTAATAAGAAAATTAATACACTAGCCTAAGAACATTTAACGATCATTTTAGCAACACTAGGGTTTGCACTGAACTGTGTGTTTATGTACTTGTGTATGTGTGTATGTATATGCTCATTTTCTAGAACTGTTTCAATTGAGTACCTTTTTTGAGTTAGCAACCTGGCTCTCTAAAAATAAGGTGACATTTGTAATAACATTATTGCTTAGACTTCTTTCAATGTGCTGGTATAAAAGAGAGTCCCTTTTAAGTTAGTGATTCACTCAAAGGAAAAAGTTGTGCTTATATATTGAGTTTTTCATAATCAATCCACTAAAACTCACTAAGATTTATTCACTAGATTTTATTTATTTAATTAATTAATTAAAGAAATTTCATGTAATGTCTGAAACATTTATATTAACTTATTTCCATATGAATAACCCAAAGAAAGTTTAGTATTAGTTGTTTTTTTGTTTGTTTTTTTATACTGCAGGTTATTAGTCATCAATTTTATACACATCAGTGTATACATGTCAATCCCAATGCCGAATTCAGCACACCACAGTCCCCACCCTACCGCGGTTTTCCCCTCTTGGTGTCCATACGTTTGTTCGCTACATCTGTGTCTCAACTTCTGCCCTACAAACTGGTTCATCTGTACCATTTTTCTAGGTTACACATACATGCATTAATATACGATATTTGTTTTTCTCTTTCTAACTTACTTCACTCTGTATGATAGTCTCTAGATCCATCCACGTCTCAACAAATGACTCAGTTTCATTCCTTTTTATGGCTGAGTAATATTCCATTGTATATATGTACCACATCTTCTTTATCCATTCGTCTGTTGATGGGCATTTAGGTTACTTCCATGACCTGGCTATTGTAAATAGTGCTGCAATGAACATTGGGGTTCATGTGTCTTTTTGAATTATGGTTTTCTCTGGGTATATGCCCAGTAGTGGGATTGCTGGATCATTTGCTAATTCTATTTTTAGTTTTTTAAGGAACATCCATAATGTTCTCCATAGTGGCTATATCAATTTACATTCCCACCAACAGTGCAAGAGGGTTCCCTTTTCTCCACACCCTCTCCAGCATTTATTGTTTGTAGATTTTCTGGTGATACTCATTCTAACTGCTGTGAGGTGATTCCTCATTGTAGTTTTGATTTTCATTTCTCTAATAATTAGTGATGTTTAGCAGCTTTTCATGTGATGCTTGGCCATCTGTATGTCTTCTTTGGAGAATGTCTATTTAGGTCTTCTGCCCATTTTAGGATTGGGTTCTTTGTTTATTTAATATTGAGCTGCATGAGCTGTTTATATATTTTGGAGATTAATCCTTTGTCCGTTGATTCGTTTGCAAATGTTTTCTCCATTCTGAGGGTTGTCTTTTTGTTTTGTTTATGGTTTCCTTTGCTGTGCAAAAGCTTTGAAGTTTCTTTAGGTCCCATTTGTTTATTTTTGTTTTTTATTCCCATTATTCTAGGAGGTGGGTCATAAAAGATCTTGCTATGATTTATGTCAGAGGGTGTTCTTCCTATGTTTTCCTCAAAGAGTTTTACAGTGTCCGGTCCTACATTTAGGTCTCAAATCCATTTTGAGTTTCAGCAGTGTTCTAATTTCATTCTTTTACATGTAGCTGTCCAGTTTTCCCAGCACCACTTATTGAAGAGACTGTCTTTTCTCCATTGTATATCCTTGCCTCCTTTGTCATAGATTAGTTGACCATAGGTGTGTGGGTTTATCTCTGGGTTTTCTATCTTGTTCCATTGATCTATGTTTCTGTTTTTGTGCCAGTACCATATTGTCTTGATTACTGTAGCTTTGTAGTATAGTCTGAAGTCAGGGAGTCTGATTCCTCCAGCTCCATTTTTTTCCTCAAGACTGCTTTGGCTATTCGGGGTGTTTTGTGTCTCCATACAAATTTTAAGGTGATCTGTTCTAGTTCCATAAAAAATGCCATTGGTAATTTGACAGGGATTGCACTGAGCCTGTAGATTGCTTTGGGTACTATAGTCATTTTCACAATGTTGATTCTTCCAATCCAAGAACATGGTATATCTCTCCATCTGTTGGTATCATCTTTAATTTCTTTCATCGGTGTCCTATAGTTTTCTGCATACAGGTCTTTTGTCTCCCTAGGTAGGTTTATACCTAGGTATTTTATTCTTTTTGTTGCAGTGGTAAATGGGAGTGTTTCCATAATTTCTCTTTCAGATTTTTCATCATTAGTGTATAGGAATGCAAGAGATTTCTGTGCATTAAGTTTGTATCCTGCAACTTTACCAAATTCATTGATCAGCTCTACTAGTTTTCCGGTGGCATTTTTAGGATTCTTTATGTATAGTATCATGTCATCTGCAAACAGTGACAGTTTTAATTATTCTTTTCCAATTTGTATTCCTTTTTCTTCTCTCATTGCTGTGGCTAGGACTTCCAAAACTATGTTGAATAATAGTGGTGAGAGTGGACATCCTTGTTTCGTTCCTGATCTTAAGAGGAAATGCTTTCAGTTTTTCACCATTGAGAATGATGTTTGCTGTGGGTTTGTCGTATGTGCCCTTTATTATGTTGAGGTAGGTTCCCTCTATGCCCACTTTCTGGAGAGTTTTTACCATAAATGGGTGTTGAATTTTGTCAAAAGCTTTTTCTGCATCTATTGAGATGATCATATGGTTTTATTCTTCAATTTGTTAATATGGTGTATCACATTGATAGATTTGCATATATTGAAGAATCCTTGCATTCCTGGGATAAATCCCACTTGATTATGGTGTATGATCTTTTAATGTGTTGTTGGATTCTGTTTGCTACTAGTTTGTTGAGGATTTTTGCATCTATATTCATCAGTGATATTGGTCTGTAATTTTCTTTTTTTTGTCGTATCTTTGTCTGGTTTTGGTATCAGAGTGATGGTGGCCTCGTAGAATGTGTTTGGGAGTGTTCCTTCCTGTGCAATATTTTGGAAGAGTTTGAGAAGGATGGGTGTTAGCTCTTCTCTAAATGTTTGATAGAATTCCCCTGTGAAGCCATCTGGTCCTGGACTTTTGTTT
>NW_006779398.1:1162864-1169020 GCF_000442215.2 Lipotes vexillifer | reverse complement strand
CTGTATGCAGGCCTCTCACTGTTGTGGCCTCTCCCGTTGCGGAGCACAGGCTCCGGACGCGCAGGCTCAGTGGCCATGGCTCACGGGCCCAGCTGCTCCGCGGCATGTGGGATCTTCCCGGACCGGGGCACGAACCCGTGTCCCCTGCATCAGCAGGCGGACTCTCAACCACTGTGCCACCTGGGAAGCCCTGTTGCAAGATTTTTAATCGCAGTTTCAATTTCATTACTTGTGATTGGTCTCTTCATATTTTCTGTTTCTTCCTGTTTCAGTCTTGGAAGGTTATCCCTTTCTCAGAACTTGTCCATTTCTTCCAGGTTGTCCATTTTATTGGCATAGAGTTGCTTGTAGTAGTCTCTTAGGATGCTTTGTATTTCTGCGGTGCCTGTTGTAACTTCTCCTTTTTCATTTCTAATCTTATTGACTTGAGTCCTCTCCCTCTTTTTCTTGATGAATCTGGCTAATGGTTTATCAATTTTGTTTATCTTCTCAAAGAACCAGCTTTTAGTTTTATTGATCTTTGCTATTGTTTTCTTTGTTTCTATTTCATTTATCTCTGCTCTGATCTTTATGATTTCCTTCCTTCTGCTAACTTTGGGTTTTGTTTGTTCTTCTTTCTTCAGTTCCTTTAGGTGTAAGGTTAGACTGTTTATTTGAGATTTTTCTTGTTTTTTGAGGTAGGCTTGTATAGCTATAAACTTCCCTCTTAGAACTGCTTTTGCTGCATCCCATATGTTTTGGATCATCGTGTTTTCATTGTCATTTGTCTCTAGGTATTTTATGATTTCCTCTTTGAGTTCTTCAGTGACCTCTTGGTTTTTGAGTGATGTATTGTTTAGCCTCCATGTTTTTGTATTTTTTATGTTTTTTTCCCTGTAATTCATTTCTAATCTCATAGTGTTGTGGTCAGAAAAGATGTTTGATATGATTTCAGTTTTCTTAAATTTACTGAGGCTTGATTTGTGACCCAAGGTGTGATCTATCCTGGAGAATGTTCCATGCACACTTGAGAAGGAAGTGTAATCTGCTGTTTTTGGATGGAATGTCCTATAAATATCAATTAAACCTATCTGTCCTATTGTGTCATTTAAAGCTTGTGTTTCCTTATTTATTTTCATTTTGGATGATCTGTCCATTGGTGTAAGTGAGGTGTTAAAGTCCCCCACTGTCATTTTTTTTTTTACTGTCGATGTCCTGTTTTATAGCTGTTAGCAGTTGCCTTATGTATTGAGGTGCTCCTATGTTGGGTGCATATATATTTATAATTGTTATATCTTCTTCTTGGATTGATCCCTTGATCATTATGTAGTGTCCTTCCTTGTCTCTTGTAACATTCTTTATTTTAAAGTCTATTTTATCTGATATGAGTATTGCTGCTCCAGCTTTCTTTTGATTTCCATTTGCATGGAATATCTTTTTCCATCCCCTCACTCTCAGTCTGTATGTGTCCCTAGGTCTGAAGTGGGTCTCTTGTAGACAGCATGTAGATGGATCTTCTTTTTGTATCCATTCAGCAAGCCTGTGTCTTTTGGTTGGAGCATTTAATCCATTCATGTTTAAGGTAATTATTGATATGTATGTTCCTATGACCATTTTCTTAATTGTTTTGGGTTTGTTTTTGTAGATCCTTTTCTTCTCTTGTGTTTCCCACTTAGAGAAGTTCCTTTAGCATTTGTTGTAGAGCTGGTTTGGTGGTGCTGATTTCTCTTAGCTTTTGCTTGTTTGTAAAGCTTTTGATTTCTCCATCGAATCTGAATGAGTTCCTTGCTGGGTAGAGTAATCTTGGTTGTAGGTTCTTCCCTTTCATCACTTTAAGTATATCATGCCACTCCCTTCTGGCTTGTAGAGTTTCTGCTGCGAAATCAGCTGTTAACCTTATGGCAGTTCCCTTGTATGTTATTTGTCGTTTTTCCCTTGCTGCTTTCAATAATTTATATTTGTCTTTAATTTTTGCCCGTTTGATATCTATGTGTCTCAGTGTGTTCTCCTTGGGTTTATCCTGTATGGGACTCGCTGCGCTTCCTGGACTTGGGTGGCTATTTCCTTTCCCATGTTAGGGAAGTTTTCGACTGTCATCTCTTCAAATATTTTCTCTGGTCCTTTCTCTCTCTCTTCTCCTTCTGGGACCCCTATAATGCAAATGTTGTTGCATTAATGTTGTCCCAGAGGTCTCTTAGGCTGTCTTCATTTCTTTTCATTCTTTTTTCTTTAGTCTGTTCCGCAGCAGTGAATCCCACCATTCTGTCTTCCAGGTCACTTATCCGTTCTTCTGCCTCAGTTATTCTGCTGTTGATTCCTTCTAGTGTACTATTCTATTTCAGTTATTGTATTGTTCATCTCTGTTTGTTTTTTCTTTAATTCTTCTACGTCTTTGTTAAACATTTCTTGCATCTTCTCGATCTTTGCCTCCATTGTTTTTCCGAGGTCCTGGATCATCTTCACTATCATTATTCTGAATTCTTTTTCTGGAAGGTTGCCTATCTCCACTTTATTTAGTTGTTTTTCTCAGGTTTTATTTTGTTCCTTCATCTGGTACATGCTCCTCTGCCTTTTCATCTTGTCTATCTTTCTGTGAATGTGGTTTTTGTTCCACAGGCTGCAGGATTGTATTTCTTCTTGCTTCTGCTGTCTGCCCTCTGGTGGATGAGGCTATCTAAGAGGCTTGATGGGAGGGAGTGGTGGTGGGTAGAGCTGACTGTTGTTCTGGTGGGCAGAGCTCAGTAAAACTTTAAACCGCTTGACTGTTGATGGGTGGGGCTGGGTTCCCTCCCTGTTGGTTGTTTGGCCTGAGGCAACCCAACACTTGAGCCTACCTGGGCTCTTTGATGGGGCTGATGACAGACTCTGGGAGGGCTCACGCCAAGGAGTACTTCCCAGAACTTCTGCTGTCAGTGTCCCTGTCCCCTCGGTGAAACAGAGCCACTGCCCGCCTCTGCAGGAGACCCTCCAACACTAGCAGGTAGGTCTGGTTCAGTCTCCCCCTGAGTCACTGCTCCTTCCCCTGGGTCCTGATGAGCACACTACTTTGTGTGTTCCCTCCAAGAGTGGAGTCTCTGTTTCCCCCAGTCCTGTCGAAGTTCTGCAATCAATTCCCACTAGGCTTCAAAGACTGATTCTCTAGGAATTCCTCCTCCTGTTGCCGGACCCCCAAGTTGGGAAGCCTGACGTGAGGTTCAGAACCTCCACTCCTGTGGGTTGACTTCTGTGCTATAAGTGTTCACCAGTCTGTGAGTCATGCACCCACCAGTTATGGGATTTGAATTTACTGTTTTTGCGCCCCTTCTACCGTCTCTTTGTGGCTTCTCCTTTCTCTTTGGATGTGGGGTATCTTTTGTGGCGAGTTCCAGTGTCTTCTTGTTGATGATTGTCCAGCAGCTGGTTGTGATTCTGGCGTTCTCGCAAGAGGGAGTGAGAGCACGTCCTTCTACTCTGCCATCTTGTTTTTGACATCTACTCACTCGATTTTAAATTCTGGGAGATCAAGGACCCATTCCATCTTCTTCAGCCCTTTTATAGATTTTTATAGATTTTTGTGGATTATGGCTGGAACATATGGGCCTTTAGTAAATATTTGTTGAACAAATGAATAATAAGAACATATATGTTACTTCTTTAAAAAAAGAGTAAGTGGAGATTTAGGCATACCACCTAAGAGCTAACAACTTCATAGAGTATAAATGATCTTAAGTTCATAAATCATTAATTATTATATATTTTCAAATTTTACCTGAAAATTAGGAATTGTTTCCTAAAGAAGTTACCAATGTTACCAACATCTGGTCATCTTTTTCTTTTTTTAAAATGAAATTATTTTTTTATGATGTACTAAAGTACACATCTCTAAATTTTATTTGTTTTATTTATGGTTTCTTTTGCTATGCAGAAGCCTTTAAGTTTAATTACGTCCCATTTGTTTATTTTTGTTTTTATTTCCATTACTCTAGGAGACAGATCTAAAAAAGATATTGCTGTGATTTATGTCACAGTGTTCTGCCTATGTTTTCCTCTAGGAGTTTTAATTATCCGGTCTTACATTTAGGTCCTTAATCCATTTGGAGTTTATTTTTGTGTATGGTATTAAAGAATGTTCTCATTTCATTTTTCTACATAGAGATGTCCATTTTTCTCAAGACACTTATTGAGGAGACAGTCTTTTCTCCATTGTATATTCTTGGCTCCTTTATCATAGATTAATTGACCATAGGTGTGTAGATTTATCTCTGGGCTTTGTGTCATGTTCCATTGATCTATATGTCTGTTTTTGTGTCAGTACAATACTGTTGTGATTACTGTAGCTTTGTAGTCAGGGAGCCTGATTCCTCCAGTTTGTTTTTCTTTCTCAAGATTGCTTTTGTTATTTGGAGTCTTTTGTGTTTCCATACAAATTTTAAATTTTTGGTTCTAGTTCTGTGAAAAATGCCATTGGTAATTTGATAGGTTTTGTGTTGAATCTGTAGATTGTCTTGTGTAGAATAGTCAGTTTGACAATATTGATTCTTTCAGTCCAAGAACACTGTATATCTTTCCATCTGTTTGTGTTCTCTTTGATTTCTTTCATCAGTGTATTACAGTTTTTGTAGTACAGGTCTTTTGCCTCCTTAGGTAGATTTATCCCTCGGCATTTTATTCTTTTTGATGTGATGGTAAATGGGATTGCTTCCTTAATTTTCGTTTCTGATCTTTTGTTGTTAGTGTACAGGAATGCATATCAATATAAAATCCAAAGAAATGAAATTGTGCATAATTTCTTATTAAATTTTACCAAGAACAATATCTGGATGGAATTAGGTATGCTTTAACTAATATGATCTAGGCTCAATGATAAACAAGAATACAATAAATGAGGAGAAGGCTTGAATAGACACAGTAACAGAGGGATGAAAAGTTTATGAATGATCAGTAAGATGTAAATCAATAAGCAGGTAAATAATCATCATGGAAATGCCAATTATTTATTTGGACTTTTTTAAAAATAGTTTTTACCAAATGTACTCTTCCTGTCCCAGGATCTCATCTAGTATTTCACATTTTATTTAGTTACCATATCACCACAGCCTCCTCTAGATTATGACAGTTTCTCAGACATTTCTGTTTTTGATGACCTTGAAAGTTTTGAGAACTACTGGTCAGGTATGTTGTAAAATGTCTCTTAATATTGAATTGTCTGAAGTTATTGTCCTGATTAGACAGTAGTTATGGGTTTTGAGAGGAATACCAAAGAGGTAAAGTGTCATTCTCATCACGTCATATGGAGAGTACATACTATCAACACATAGAAAAATAAAAATGCTATTTATATTATTAAATTCCATTTACTTCCAGATCAGTTAACACGTGGGTTTTCTTGCACACAATACTTACTCTCTACTTGATTTACCTCTATAACATGAGTTATTTAAAGACTAGTAAACAATTCCTTAGCAAGCAGGAATTAACCTCTTATTTTCAGTTTTATTGTTGTTTCATGGTTTGTTTAGTTTTTATTTTATTTTTACATTCTATGGAAATTCTCTAGGACAGTGCTTAATAAAGCAGTGTCTTAGCATGTGGCAGAAATATTGGTCTCAAATAAGCTTTTAGTTGCAAGGCTCAGAAACATCAACAGAAGCATCTAGTCAGAGGTTGGTTTTCTGGCATTGTGCTGAGACTGGTAGATTGGCATTTTCTCTCCTTCATTATTCAGGTACCACTGGATTTTTGGTATGGGGTTTGACAATGTTATATACTGTTTTGGAAAAATAAATTTGCCTGGAGTTAAGTACATTGTATGCTAAACAATGACACTAAGAAAATAAACTTAGTTGCTGAGGGACTTATCTTCTAAAAATTACATTTGTTCTTTTAACTCTTTGAGATGTTTGAGTGGGGAATTATAAAAATTCGTTTTAATCTGATCATCTCTTTTGAAGGATGCTACAAATATCTGATCACACATGCACACTCTGAATGTATGTGCATACTTTCTCATCCCCATATGAAATATGAAATATTTGGCCATACAAAGCAATATTAAAATAAAGGTGAAATTACTCTTTCATAGATCATACTTTGCGATCTTAATTGTGATTTTATGTTTTAAAATAAAGCACATTAATACATATGAGATAGCATATCAAAATAGCTCAGTTGTGGAAAGGGCATTAACGTACTCTTCCG
>NW_006779398.1:1161334-1162763 GCF_000442215.2 Lipotes vexillifer | reverse complement strand
CTTCCGATCTATAACTTTAATGACCATAAGAGGATACACAGGGTAGAGTAAATGCAGAGACGGGTGTAGTGTGTGGTTGAATAGCAGGCTTTCCAACATCAATCTGCCACCTCCTTCAATAACCTTTAGCCTGACAAAGCTTTAGTTTAACTGGCCTTAAATCTCAGTTCTCTCCAGGAGGCAGGGATCATTGCCAGGAACATCTCCTCTTATTAATACAGTCAGCTGATACACTTTGACAGGCACTTATGCATATTTCAAAATATTGAAAGGGGTCAATCTCGGCTAAACCAGAATTTGCCTAATTGCTCTTGCTAGCTTCCCATGGGATATTAGACAGCAACAATGTGGGACGGAGCAGTATCAAGCTTTCCTAACAAGTTCTGCAGCTTAGTGACCCTGCTGACAAATGACCTTTCAACGCTCTACTGTCAAATACCTAAATAGCAACTCTTCCCTCAGCATAAATAGCTAGGTTCATTAGGAGTGTGAAAACTTTATGGAAATCTCTAATGGGGTTTTGAGTTTTCAGCAAGATGAATTATCACTTAGTTAAATATCACCTCCCCTCATACCCCATCTCCACCGCTTCAATTATAATTTTTCTAAAACCGTAACACTCAAGGCAACACCTGCTTACCTAAAGCTTTTCCTCTAAAGATTCACTACATATGAAATTGCTTGTCACCTCATAGCTATAAGGTGAAGGTAGCAGAAATAAGCACATGGATCCTTTTAAAAGCAAAGAGGTATATTTAAAGTTACTGAAAGTTGCTCCCTAAAAAACATAAACAATCAACTTCATTGTTTTAACCATTGAAAGATTACTAATACACAAGTCCCTTTGTCAAACATACAAACGGGACTACAGCCACCATTGTAATTTGTAGACATGAAAGTGTATCTCAAACACACAATCAAAATTTCACTAATTCCTTCTAGTTGTGTTTTGAGTTCATGAAGTTAGGTTGAACTTATGAAGTTAGGATTACAGAATATTCTCATAATATAATTGGATTTATTAGTTCCATAACAAGAATGCAAATTAGCTTAACAGTGTTTTATAATAGACCTCTTTATACTCAATAGAATAAATAGCTCTGCTGTTCTTGTTATTTTTAAATGGTTGCTGCTAAGGCTATGTATGTTTTTATTTAGCTTAATGCTTTTCTTACACTGTTATTAATACTATCAATTTGTTTAATGTATCTTCTCTTTAATAAACCTATTCTGATAGTGTGAAAACCTTTGGCTTAAACGAGTTCTCTTAACTATTTCCAGAGTAACACATGCCCTTTATTCTTTTTTTTGTTTTTTTGTTTTTTTGTTTTGTTTTTTTTTTGTGGTCCGCGGGCCTCTCACCACCGCGGCCTCTCCTGTTGCGGAGCACAGGCTCCGATGCGCAGGCTCAGCGGCCATGGCTCACGGG